>NW_022146535.1:0-16968 GCF_002938485.1 Sitophilus oryzae
GTTACGGAACAAATGACAATCTTCTAATAGTCAAGATAATTATCGATAAATGCATTGAGTATAATAGACTAGTGATGCTTGTCTTCGTAGATTTTGAGAAGGTCTTTGATTCGGTAGACCAGTGTAAGCTTCTAGAGACACTAAGTGAGAGTCGCATCGATGATTGATACTCCGGAATCATAAGACATTATCATAATATGATAATGCCACGGCAAAACTAAACTATTCGTTGCTGTGCTAGAAAGTATGTTAAAAATGATAAACTGGGGGGATTTAACAGGAACTAACATCGATGGCAAATTGATAAATCATAATAACCATCTCAGTTTTGCAGATGATATTGTTTTAATAACAGACAACATAGAGGATGCACAGAATATGCTGGATATGTTAAATGATGCTTCGGAAAAAGTCAGTTTGAAAATTAACTTATCAAAGACACAAAACATGACAAACTTTGTACTGAGTGGAAATTTAAACATTAATAACATACTTTTGGAACAAGAGCATATATATAAGTACTTAGGACATAAGATCGGTATTAGAAGGGATAATCAGATCAATTCTACGAAGAATAGGTTTGTCGTGAGCGGCATTCGGTAAACTAAAGCATATACTGGGATCTGATCTTCCAATATGTTTAAAAAGAAAGGTCTTTAACCAGTGTGTCTTCCCTGTCTTCACGTATGGAGCTAAAACACTCACTTTGATAAAAGAGAACACACATAGAATACAGGTCACGCAACGGAAAATGGAAAGATCCATGTTGGGAGTTACATTTAGAGATAAAATACCCAATCATACCATACGAAATCGAACAGGAGTTAGAGATGCAGTGATATCGGTCTTATATCTTAAATGGAATTGGACAGGACATGTGGCTAGGGTAACAGATGGACAATGGACAAAGAGACTTGTGGAATGGAAACCAAGAAACGAGGCCTATAGAAGCAGAGGACGACCTCCTAGTTGATGGATAGATGAGATTAAGAGAGTGGCTGGAAACTGGATTTAAGTGGCACAAAATAGAAAGAAATGGCTAGAATTAAGGGAGACTTTTGTTCAGTGGACGGAATAAGCTAAATGTTGATGATGATGATGATTTACTGATTACTATATTACTACTGAATGAAAATAATATATCTAAGCTAAATAGCTAAATATAATATATTACAGCTGTAGTAAAATGAGTAACTAATTGAGACAAATAAAGTTCCAATCCTAGATGCAACATTTTTCATAAACGCCTACTTGTGCGGTTTGAAATTTTGGTGCAAAATCCGGCAATACCGCATAGACGAAATGTATCAACCCTACTTTTATCTCTTTTTAATACATTTGATTTTCCATTAAGCTATCTGTCTTACTCGTTAAAATTCAGACCACGCGGTTTCGATGGCGATCGGTATATTTTCATAAATGTTTAAAGTCAATATAAGTTCTGTAGCTGAATTAATATGGTTACCCATAATTTTAAAACTTGTGTTATTACCAGTAAGGCTGGGGATACTTACAAAAACATACAGTTTAAAGTGGCATTGTGTACTTACACTCAACATAAACAATTTCTATCATACCGTGTATCGTTCTAGCCGTTACAATAGCTAACTCGTTAATAGTAAAACTAATATTTGCTTAGGGAATTGAAAGATGGGCAGTTTCCATTTAACGTGGGGTATTTTTATGGTTTATCCATTAGATCTGACTATACTGTGTTGTTAGAAGAGTTTTGTATATAGACCGTTTTTGTTCAAGAGAGTAATAGCAATAATTTGCGTTAACTTAAGAACTGGAAGGTTGGACTCTAGAATAATTTTAGACTTCTATTGTTTCTATTTATTTTATCTTACGTAAGGTTTTGGACAGATGTAATCATTGACCGGTAGCGTGTGTAGTGTCCAGTGAGATCATGTACTAGAATAAGTATTTACCTGTGACTAACTTGGGCGTAATTAAGCTTAAGATTGTGTCGGACAGTACAAAAATAATTAACGAGTAATAGAAAAACAATTAAAGAGTACAAAATGCTTTCGAAGTATAAGATGAAGATCTGTTCAAAGAGCTATAAATAAGATTGAACGAAAAGAAAATGTGTGCATTATGGAGAGTGGTAACCCTTTTCGAGAGCATTAGAAACTAGTTTATAGAAGTTGATTTATTTATAACTACGATTAATATTATGCATATTATTAGATCGTACACTGATATCTCAAATTCACAGTAAAAAGTTAAAATAGTAGATATCTTTTAAATTGGGTTGACCTGGATATTAATTATTTGAGTCAATTGGCGTGATTTTCCTTTATTCAATGTTAATTAGCGCTGATCAATATTATGGTGCTAAATATAATCAGATTAAATAAATTAATAAACCAGAGTCGGCCTTCAAATTATTTTAATGACAGTTAAATAGTTTTGTTACTGTTAAGGTACCCAAAACAAAAAAAGTATCAAGTGTGGCATATCACTGTACTCAGGAGACCAAGTTTTTCAAAACCTGAAATAAAATGCAGGTCCGTATTTAAAAAAATTAAGTGGGCCTCTTATCTCACAAATTATCAGCTAATTTTAAAATCTAAAAATACCATCAGATAACCCTAATAAAGTGGCTATAAGAAAGTGCATTTAGTTTTTTGATTTTCTAAAAAGTAACGACAGGAAAAAATAAAATTGGTTTTCAAAAAAATCCATTTTTTCCCAAAAACGCAATCCTTGAAATTTTAAAACTTGTTTGATGGCATCTTGGTAAACATGCCAAGGAGCAGCTTTGCCCCAATTTAACCATCTTTGTATCTATTACGGTTTCCGAGATACCAATGCTCGTACCTCGAATTTGTAGCACCCTGTATAGTTCACAATAATCACCATAACCGTCTTGTCATATTGAAAAATAACTTCAAAAAGAAATGATAATTGAAAAAATTGCGAATTGTTGGAGGCAAGTTCATTTCGCTCTTAAAAATTAACCAAGGCATGTATTGATATGTTCCAAAAAACAAAATGCTTAGGAGACATGGTTCTGACCGCAAAATGATATTTTAGGAAAATTTACACACGAAATTATTGCACAGGGTGTTAAGGATAAAGTTAAGGTAAAAAAACAACCCCTCGATTAAAACTGTATAATATGCCAAACACTAAAGCATATAAAAAACTGAGTATACAAATTAAAGTTGATATAATTATACAGTGTGTCCGTAAAGTAATGGATAAATTCATTTAAAATTCAACCGTTTTTTTTTTGGAAAAACGCTCGGACACGTCAATCTTAATTTTTAGAGGCGCTACTTTTAAACTAATTTGCTGGTATACAGGGTGGCCCAAAAAAAAGATATCACGTGACACTTCAATTTTTTAAATGGAATGCCCCGTATATTTTAATGAATATCGATAGAGCTCATCGAGACGAATTCAACGATATAGGGGTTAATAGGTCTATCTTGAACCGTTTGTTTACAAAAAATAAAAAACTTTACAGCTGTTGCAACGCTCAGCAATTATGATTTATTTTAATGACAGTGCTAAGAAATGGTGATAAGGTAATAACTTATTATTTAATAAAGTGTTCGAATTGAAATCCCTCTTGAGCTTGACAGAAACCTAAGCGGTTAATGAATTCCTCTTGAACCCTGCTTATAGTTTCTCGAGAAATGTTATCGCATTCTCTTCGAATCCTGTTTTTTAGTTCTTCGAGATTATCAGGTTTAGTTTTGAATACGACGTTCTTCAGGTGACCCCAGAGGAAAAAATCAAGGGGTGTGAGGTCAGGTGACCTTGGCGGCCATTCGATACTTCCTCGCCTTCCAATCCACTTCCCTGGAAAAACTTGATCTAGGAAACGTCTCACATAAACTGCATAATGTGGCGGTGCGCCATCTTGTTGATACCACAAATTTTCGTGTGACATTTCAGGATTATTTCTATTTGGAAATAATCCCCTTAGTGTAGGTATAAGATAAGTCTGCAGAAATTGAAGATACCTGATCCCAGTTAGAGTGTCGTCAAAAAAATAAGGCCCAATAATACGATTCTCTACAATGCCCGCCCAAACGTTGATTTTCTGAGGATATTGGGTGTGGCTTTCTCTCATCCACCTAGGGTTTTCGTTGGACCAATATCGTACGTTTTGGCGATTGACTTCTCCGTTTAAAGTAAATGTAGATTCATCTGAGAAGATTATACGTTTTACGAATAATGGATCATTATTGCACCTATCCATCAATATTTGGCAAAACTGCATTCTACGATCTGGATCATCTTCGGATAACTCCTGTACTAACTTCATTTTGTATGGGTGCCACCTCTCCAGTCTTAGCAAGCTGTGAACACAGCTTTTCGAAACATTATATTCTCGACCAACCTGACGGACACTATTATGTGGATTTTCTTCGAAAGATAAAAAAATGTTCGTTTTGGCTTCCTCACTGACAGAAGGACGTCCGCTTTTTGACAAATTATCAACAGAACCGGTTTCTCGGAATTTATTTTCTATTCTACTTACTGTTGATTGAGATATGTTCATTTCAGGATATTTATTATTGAACAAAACGCATACTTCTTTCTGTGTGCGTACTCGGTCCCCATATCCAATCATCATTAAAACTTCAATTCTTTGTGTAAGTGATAACGGCATTGTACTTCAAGGCAAAGGAATGTTTAATTGATAACAAAATGCTCTGACACTCAAGTGACAAGGCTAACAATAAGACTGGTGTTTACTTAGCGTGTGCCTACCTGCAGTTAGTCAAAAAAAAATATTAAGATGTTTTTTGATAGTGTAAAGTTTTTTATTTTTGTAAACAAACGGTTCTCAAGATAGACCTATTAACCCCTATATCGTTGAACTCGTCTCGATGAGCCTATCGATATTCATCAATATATATACGGGGTATTCCATTTAAAAATTGAAGTGTCACGTGATATCTTTTTTTTGTGCCACCCTGTATAACAGCAAATTAGTTTAAAAGTAGCGCCACTAAAATTAAGATTGACGTGTGTCCGAGCGTTTTTCCAAAAAAAAACGGTTGAATTTTAAATGAATTTATCCGTTACTTTACGGACACATTGTATACAGCTTGCTAATTCATGAAAATAGGTGTAAACATAACAAAATATAATACTTTAAATTTGACCAAAAAATTCTCCGTTGCGTTTTCCGAGTAGATACATGAATATATAGCGATCAGCGGTCAGGCTTCCATTGATGTGGTTGATGCGTTTTATCCCTTCAAAATAGTTTATATATGTTTTTATTTGAAAAAGAGATCTCCTGTAATAAATTAAAATTCCCAGTAAATTTATTCAAATAATTAAAATTTCAGTTATTTAATGTGTGTATTGGTCGAGCTTTATAGATAACGCGAAGAGATACGCTAAACGCAAAAAATTAAAATATCTCGAAAGCGCGACGATGCAACTGTCCTCGTTACATCTTGAACGCATCCGAAGGCGAGCTGAGGTTAGCGAACTTTCCGGCCACGATTACGTGTCCCGTTCACTGTTTTAGTCGATGGGTGATGCGGTTTCATAAACACATCTCATTCGCGGTATAAAGTAAAAAATATTGTCGCGCGTGGCGATGAACGATTTGATAGTAGAGAATATGCGTTCTTCCCCTCCGTTTGAAAAAAAAAGTTTTCGTAAATATGCATACTAGAAGAATAGATCTTAATTTTCAGCGGCGCATCACATTTCAAATTAATTCTTATTAACCAAATTTAGTTCTTAATATTTAACTACTTTTAAAGTTTTCGTATAATTGTATTTATTTATGTGTTAAAAATGAAGACTTGTCTTTATACTTACCTACATTAAATAGTATTTTCTATGTTCTTTGTTTTTTTTGCTTCTGACTACGGGATTACTCATTAAGTAATTTTTATCAGGTAGTAATTGTTAATTTGAGGTTTGACTTCATATAATGTCATTTTAACAGAACGTCAACGGTTTGTGGTAGGTTTCTTCATCATCATTTAGCTTATTCCGTCCACTGCTAAACAAAAGCCTCCATCAATTCTAGCTATTTCATTCTATTTTGTGTCACTTGAATCCAGTTTTCCAGGCACTCCTTTAATATCATCTGTCCATCAACTAGGAGCCCGTCCTCTGTTTCTATAGGTCTCGTGTCTTGGTCTCCATTCCACAAGTCACTTTGTCCACCGTCCATCTGTTATCCTAGCCACATGTCCTGCCCAATTTCATTTCAGATGTAAGACAGATATTACCGCATCCCTTACACCTGTTCGATTTCGTATTGTATGATTGGGTATTTTATCCCTAAGTGTAATTTCCAACATGGACTTTTTCATTTTCCGTTGCATGACCTATCGTGTTGTCAAATTAAGTGTTTCAGTATAGTAGATCTATCTGCGGTTTCATAAACACATCTCATTCGCGGTATAAAGTAAAAAATACTGTCGCGCGTCGCGATGAACGATTTGATAGTAGAGAATATGCGTTCTTCCCCTCCATTTGAAAAAAAAAAGTTTTCGTAAATATGCAAACTAGAAGAATAGATCTTAATTTTCAAATTTAAAATCTAACAGATAAGTTTTTTTAACTTAAATTTAGTTCCTTTTTTTTAATTGGTTTGATTATTTTTTAACCTGTTACATTTTTTGTGTGTTTCGTTTTTGGAACTTCAATATTTAAGACTTGTTAACTTATTTAAGACCCAAACCGCACGGTGGGGCCGATTGAAGAATCGTTAGCCAAAACCTTCAAAGATATATGAATCAACCAAAAATCTATAGAATTTAACAGTTTTTGCTTAATTGAATTTCTAGGTAGTCAATCTTCAAAATTTTAGTTAATTAAATTATAGTTCACGTATATACCCAGCATATTAGCTCATCAATATAATGTGAGAAAAAATACCCGGATGGCAAAACTTTTACACTTTTGCCTTGCAAGCCATTTCGAATATTGTTGTCTTGTGGCATGTCTGTGTGTCTGTCTGTCTGTTTATCGGTCTGTTTGATATATTTTTTTATCCGTATGTAACCAACAACTTTGATAAAAAAATAAATATTGTTTTTGGATTCTAGTTTCGAAGAAGTAAAAAAATAATTATTTTCAATCGTGGTCTCACATGTCTCAAAATTAGTAGTCGGCACGTAATCAAGAAAGTATGGGCTAGATTTTTCAAGTACCTATTACAGGCAAGCATCTAAAAATTAATTTCGGATGATGAGGGGGTTCCAAAAATTTTAATAAACATTTCGGGGGAAATGTTTATTAAAATTTTTTTAATATTTTCGGGTTTCGGGGGTTTTGGATGCCGGCATTTTTTTTTCTCCTTCTATTTTTGGATTGGAGCAACTAAAAGATTTTAAATTTAGCGTAATGTAATGTGTTTAAAAATAATTTGTTTAAATGCTTAAATTTTTAAAATCGGTTCATTATTTTAGTACATCTCATAGTTTGAATTTACGTTCGGATATTTTAATAAGTTAAGTCGCCATCTTGAAATTTTAAACTGTCATATTTAGACTAAAACGTAATATTTTTAAACATATTGCCTTACCTCAAATCTCCATGTTGTTCCATTAAAAAGATAAAAAAGGAGTGGGGACATTGTATATTATCTAAGCCTCGATCTAAGCATTAATTCAGTTAAAACCCAAAAATTTGTAGATTTGAGGTGGGGTGGGACTGAAGGGTCTAGGACTCTTGGACCCCTAACTATAGTGCTTGATTACAGGCGATTCATGAGTATCAGATTTTATTAAAATCACACGAACTTAATCTAAATAAATCATAAAGACCTATAGTATCTATTACTCAAAGTACCAGGGACATACTTACATTTAAAAATATTTTTTTAAAGTTGCGCAAAGTTGCGCAAGAGGGTAACAAATACATGAAGGGTAATGTCCAATCTTTCAAAAAACATCAGCCAATAAATTGGGCAACTTTGGGCACTCAACAAAACTCAAGGTTAAATAGCATATTTTATTTTTTATTTTATACTAATTTATTAATTAATTTAGTATGCATCAGTGAAAAAGGTTTTTTTTTTCAAAATATAGCTAGAAATAGTCAAGTAGTATTGTACTTTTATATAAAAAATGCAAAAAATTAATTGTATTTAAAAATTAACCAAGAAATTTTACTTATTATTCGGGCCCTACAAATTGCATTTATTATACACGGTAGAACTAAACCTTCGACATTACTGCCCTTCACTGGTTACAGATCTGCATCCAAAATTTTTTTCTGGGCTTAATATAATATTTCGGTCTTTTCTGTATTCTATGGTCATCAAAACTTTTTCAAAAAAGCAACTTCTGTTTTATAAGGTTCTGGCCGCAAAAATGGCAATCGGCCCCACTGTGCGCCGCTGGTATAAATGTTATTATTATTCGCAACAAAAAGAACTTCTTTAAATTTACGTTTCTTCCAATGAGGTTCCATATAGACTACACGGGATACCGACCACTTTATGTTGTACTGTACTTTATATTGGACGACACATGCTTTGCAATACCGTGCTTTATGGTTTCACCTCTTTGCGTATAAAAGGATAGGGCAGGAAAATGCAATCTAGATATCAGAAGAGGGCCACAGTAGATTTGTAACATTTGCACTGGAATAGGCCGATATCCACCTCCTAGATCTCCTCCACCTAGTTCTCTTTTTAGAACAAAAGTATAGTAAATTAATAATAATCATTATATTATTATTATAATTGAAGAAAAGAAAAAGTAACATTAAATTTCGTCATAATACAGTAGTACATGATTAGCGTTTCTTTAACATTTTTGTTTTAAGTAAATTTATAAAATGTTTGCAATAGAATTATTTAGTGGAGAAAATTTCGCATATTAGATGAAAAAATTGGCCCCGGGAGGCACGTATAACCGCCCATACTAATGTATGTTAATAAATAGTTGGTAGACAGTTTTTTAGTTCCAAAGTAAAGGAATTTTTCCAATTTTTTTATCTCAAAAACTGCGACTTTGACTGATTTTGATGTTATTACAAATTTTGTTGCAGATATTATCCTAATCTTAAATTGAAACCGCGTTTCGCTAGCTACTGTAATTTTGGAGTTGCTGTGATTTTTTTAAATTTTTAACCCCTCCCATACCCCCTTACCAACCTACCACCCCCACCAAAAACTAATTGCCAGATTCTCGGGTGCCACAGTATTTTTGTGCCAAATTTGGTTAAAATCGGTTTAGCGGTTTTTGAGTTATCGTGTTACAGACGGACAGGCGGACAGACAGACGCACAGACACACAGACACCATGCAAATATTTTGTATTTAGGTCATTTATGATCCAAATAACTCATTTTGAGTGAAATTAAAAAAAGTTTTTTTTGCCGATCTTAATAATACCTGTTGGTATGGTCGGCTAAAAAAATAAAGTACTAAAAATTAATTTATGTAGTAATACCATTATACTGTTTTTTATTTCATCCAACAATTTAGAATAATTTGTCAAATCAAAAATACAGACAACCTAAAACCGAGATATACTACTAAAAATATATACTGAGTATTCGTAGATGTAAAATTAAGTTGTTTAAGCTACCGCGCTCTATATAAATACACTCAAGGTGGTTTGCCATTGCCTTCGTTGTGATGGATGATTGCTGTTCGCTCTATTTTAATAAATTAATATTGTTATTTTAATAAATAAAAGGCCGATATCGTATAGGAATCGACACATTTGCTACTGAGCTACAGCAGCCAAAAAACACAACTAAAAACGGTTAATTTTAACAACTCCTCAACAAAGCTTTGTTTCCATACATTACTTCATTTTCCCTTTACCTCTACTTTAGCGACGTAAAAACCACCGGATAACCCCAACTATCCGGACCAGCCGATTTTTCGCTGCTCTCGCCTATTTTTCCAGTCGCCAGATTAAAAATGATCGAACGCCAACAGGCATCACCTTAATTTGCATCTAAAAATTACGCCACGCCAGCAGAGGACCCAGAAGCAAACAGGACAGCGTAAAGCAAAAGCGTTTTATCTTAATTAGGGCTCTAGAAAGTGACATTTGTTTAAACGAGAACAGCGCAGAAGATCTAGCGGCGCATCACATTTCAAATTAATTCTTATTAACCAAATTTAGTTCTAAATCTTTAACTACTTTTAAAGTTTTCGTATAATTGTATTTATTTATTTGTTAAAAATGAAGATTTGTCTTTATACTTACCTACATTAAATAGTATTTTCTATGTTCTTTGTTTTTTTTTGCTTCTGACTACGGGATTACTCATTAAGTAATTTTTATCAGGTAGTAATTGTTAATTTGATGTTTGACTTCATATAATGTCATTTTAACAGAACGTCAACGGTTTATGGTAGGTTTCTTCATCATCATTTAGCTTATTCCGTCCACTGCTAAACAAAAGCCTCCATCACCTCTAGCCATTTCTTTCTATTTTGTGCCACTTGAATCCAGTTTTCCAGTCACTCCCTTAATATCATATGTCCATCAACTAGGAGGTCGTCCTCTGTTTCTATAGGCCTCGTGTCTTGGTCTCCATTCCACAAGTCACTTTGTCCACCATCCATCTGTTATCCTAGCCACATGTCCTGCCCAATTCCATTTCAGATGTAAAACAGATATCACCGCATCCCTTACACCTGTTCGATTTCGTATTACATGATTTGGTATTTTATCCCTAAGTGTAACTTCCAACATGGACTTTTTCATTTTCCATTGCATGACCTATCGTGTTGTCAAATTAAGTGTTTCAGTATAGTAGATTTATCTGCTAAAAAAGGGTTTTCGAATAGTTCTATTAAGATACTTTACTATTGTGTGTATTTTTTTTCTTCTGGCGACAGGAGGAAGTATACTTCCTGAAAGGTTAAGCATTTTTGTCGGTTAGGAAAATTTCTTTTACTAGTAGAATACCTCTGACAATGTGGCTTCCGTTTGGATTCAACGTAGTAGTATTTACAAAAAAAATAACTGTTTGATTTTGTAGATTTTTTTTCCAGTAAAATCAGAATTCTTTTCAGGAAACGTATCTTTTATCTATTTTTTGAAAAATGTCCGTGAATATAAGACTCGCCGCTAAAAGTGGCACAATTTTACTCCTAATAAAACAATAAATTACCGTATGATCGAAAAAAATGGTGTCCAGTTGGCTGGGAAATGATCGATGACATATTCCCATATAAAATTCCAGTTCCAAGGGGGTGAAACCACCCCTCAAATATTACAATATTTTTTATTTAAAAAACGGTCAGGTTTCCGAAAAAACGCTTAAACACGTATATTTTATTTTGTTTTTTTTTACATATTTTAAGATTTTTTAAAAATGTATACAGGGTGTTTCGAAAAATCTGGCCATTGATTAATCACGATCCTGCTTAAAGCGCTTGACGTAAACCTGTTTTTGGAAAACAGATTGACTTTAGAGTGTAGAGGTTCGATAAGAAGGGATTTTTCGAAACTCGAATTCTAAGGGGTGAAACTATCCCTCAAATATTAAAATATTTTTTATTTAAAAACCGGTGAGTTTTTCGGAAAAAACTCTTAAACACGTATATTTTATTTTGTTGTTTAACATATTTTAAGATTTTTTATAAATTTATACAGGGTGTTTTATAAAATATGACCATTGAGTAATCACGATTCTGCTTAAACTGCTTGACGTTTAAAGTTGATTTTTTGCAAACGAATTGACTGTAGGGTGTAAAGGTTCGATAAGGAGGGGTTTCTCGAACCTCAAATTCCAAGAGGGTGAAAACGCTCCTCATATATTACAATATGTGTTATTTAAAAAACGGTTAGTCTTTCGGAAAAACGCTTGGACAAGCATAATTTATTTGGTTTTTTTACACATTTTGAAATTTTTTAAAAAATCATACAGGGTGTTTGATCAAAAGTTGGGTAATTTCTTAACCACGATTCTACTTAAACTGCTTGACGTAAAAAGCTTATTTTTGGCAAACGGATTTTTCGAAAGTGAAATTCCAACGAGATGAAAGTTATATAATAATATCGCCATATTGTTTTTTCTCATGCTGACATAAATGTGAGAAAATTTTTTCCAGTTTGTACGTTAATGGAAATTCTTTCTTTGCTTTATCATCACCATTACAAATGATTAATTCGACGCGAACGAAGTCGCTGGTTCACGCTAGTTTACATATAAAGTGACAGCGATCTTCATTTCATAGCCATCTGACGCCGTTTTTTTTTCGATCATAATGTATTATCTCACATTACATTTCCTTCTTTCGATATTTGACATTATATTATAGACAGTAACACGTAGTTTATGTGGTGTGTTACGGTGCTTAAGTAATAAAAAAGAATGTTAATCATATCTTGCAAAGTTATGATAAACTGCAATATTAAGCAAATTAGGGTTGCTAGAAGATATATGAAACGTTTAACTCTCTCTCTGATAAAGAACAAAGACATTACCCAGGTGCGTTTTTGGCTTTATATTAAAATCTTCCGCAAGGCCGAGCATCGAGGCGTAAAATTGCACTGCAACGAAACTTGATTAAAACTGTCTTTTTGCTTCTCCTGCAGTTACGTTTACTATGAAAATGATAAAGAAATGAAAGTACTAATTGAAATTACAAAATATTATAATCCCTAAAGAAATTTGGATTTGAAATCTTCTGCGTTAAACCTTATCTTATAACATATTTTAATGCTAAACGTTATAATATAATAACTTTAAAACTAGTCAATGTCTTTTCAGCTTAATAGCTTAAAAGAAATTGACAATTTTTTTGAATAATATCAAAAGAAATAAAGAAAAAATCGGTTTTAACTTTCCTTAGAAGACGATGATTTTTATTAAGATACAAATTTTATATGATTTAGGTCTTTGCTCCTTGCGTCGCTATTTTCTGTTGGTTTAATATAAAGTACTATACGCGTGTGTAGGTGACAAAGCGCCCCGACCTCGCAGCAATTAAAGTCATATTTTCGTGTCAAAGGCGAAGCCAAACATAACGTTTATGCCGCCAAGGTAAACTCCTAATTATGTCGTTACGAAAGGACATTCTCGAACACAGACGAAGGGTGAAAATATGGATTGATAAACAGAAGAAACACATTTTTTTATTATTTGTTACTTGGAAATGTGACGTTTTCAAACAAGTTAACAAATATAGGTTGGTTTCGATTATACTAAATTAAAACGGCAGAATGTAGAATGTACCCAAGTAGCATTTGGACGTTATCTAACGTCGGGTATACGTCGCGTTCAATAAACCCGACGTCGGGTACCAACATCGGTTCGACCGCCTGACGACCCTTATTTGCACCTTAATGGAGAATACAGATTCGGGTCGCCTCGACGTCGGTATCTGACCTAATAGGGAATGTAATTCTACCAATTACCAACGTCATATTACGTTGGATTTTAGTCACTCAAAATTCGTCGCTAAGCACTTACGTTACGTTTGGTTTCATATTCGTTACAAAGAATACATAAAAACCTAACCAAACTACCTAATTACAAATGGATTCATAATCACTCCTCGAATAGAACTATAAGTGTCTACCTAATTTGATATTATAATAATTCTGAATCATTAATCCAGACATCAGTTTTGTCAATGTCAATTTTTTGATATATCTGATTAAAATACTCCGGAAAACAACGAGCGCCTTCAAAATTAGGTAGATTTATGAAATAAAAATATCTATAAAAAAGTAACTCGCAAAATATTTTTTTTTATTTTCTAGCTGGTTTAATCATAAAACTGTACTGTGGTTCCCCCCAAACTCAACCTTATGAATATTATTTTATTAGAAATCGGAATGTGAATATAAATTTCAAAAACAAAAACCGATTTTAAAATGGCTGACAATCGGATACTTGTTAAGAATTGTGGATTTCTGTGTCCGACTTAATATGAACTACCAATATACCAATTCCGACCGGGTCTCCAACATTAGTCGTCTCACACGACCGAAGTCATCAAACCGGACGACCGGCAATCGTATTATGATGTATATAATTCCAACCTACGCCACGTAACCTCACTTTGCGTATCAGTGATTTGTGGATTTGTGCAACTATATTTTAGTTTTCGTTTTCTCCTTAAAAAAATGGTTAGCCACTTTTTTAAGATAGTATATATACAAAATATAAAAGAATTGGAACCAGTACCTCACATGTGGAAGGAGGATGGGGTCTGCTGGTTTCCTAAGCTAAAAATAAAATTAAGATGCACCAGTGTAATGCAGCATCTCTTCCGGATAAAAAGCATTCGTGGGTGGAAGCAAGACATCACTACTACTATTATTATTTTGCAAAAGCCTCGACCTCTTTCTGTAAAATATAGATGAATGTCCAAATGCCTTTTTAGTGTTTTTTTATGCATAATAAAACAAAATTAAGTTTGTTTACAAAAACTTTTTATTAGATTATGTTCATGATGTTCATTAGGCCGCAAATGCTACTTAGTGGGTTGTATTTACGGACGTAAATAGAGATACGTCAATTAGGTTATAAATATGAACATAAAATACAACAAAATATAATTGGACGTTACTTTAGGGATTATCAGTGAGACGTATCCTATTCGGACAATGGGTAGACGTCAGGCCAGTTCAAGTATATGTACGTCGTGCAAGCCAACGTGGAAACGACGTTGGGAAATTAATAAAACTGGTACGTTGTTATTTTGTACGTCGACAGATCGTTGGATTTACCGACTCGGATCCAACGACATCGCTTTTAATAGGACAGCGACGTCACCGGTCGTATCACCAGCACCCGACCTAAATTTGCACAAAGTCTGACGTCGCTTCAGGTCAGATTTAGTTCGAAGTCTGATAGATGCTACTTGGGTAGGATGTGTGTGAGGAGGGTTAATCACCGCGACCTTACAGATCCTTGTACGTGTCCACCTACGTGTCCACCTTTCTCCGTCCCCCTAACCGTGACAATCCGAAGATTGTTCTTACGTAAATCAAGAAAAATATTTTTTTCAAGAAAAAAATCTTCGAGTGGTTTAGACCGTTGGAGGATTCCCATTCCAAGTTACGGATGGAGTATTGCAGGTTCTTGAGTTCAGCTTTAAGTTGGTTTCCACTTGGGAAGCAGAACGGTTCTGGTCCAGTTAGTGGAGTGTCCTTTTCTAGCTAGATCGCTTGCTTTTTCATTGCCTTCTATCCCTTGGTGAGTTGGCACCCAGAGTAAAAGAACTTTATTTTCTTTGTCTAATGTTTACTGATTTTAATGGTTAATTGATTTCTTAATGGTTACTGATATTATCGCTTTTAGTGCTGCTTGGCTATCAGATAAGATGGCTATTTACTGTTTCCGGTAGTTCCTAAAATTAAAATAGAAAATTATAGTATTCCCAAAGTCAATTGAAAGTATTGAGACTCTTAATTCCGTTGTGCCGGCGAAGCAGACAAAGGCGCCGACAAAGACAGTGCGGAAATTAATTCATTCCAACTGACTTCAGATAAACTAAAACAAAATGGATTTTATCGAATTGCAATAATAATAATAATTTCCTTTTTAATTTCTACAGTTTTGTGAAATTAATATTGTGAATCGTAAAGCTGAACGTCAATATTTCATTTAATTTTATTTCTGTTGCACGTCAAAGAATATACATGTATATATATATATATATACATATATATATATATATATATATATATATATATATATATATATATATATATATATATATATATATATATATATATATATATATATATATATATATATATATATATATATATATATCATATTACTCATACTAATCATGACATGATAAATTAAAAACACTTCTTCAACAAAAAATGTTCATACAATCTATGTCACTCTATGTGTTTTCTTCTTTAGATAAAGTGTCACTATGACACTTTATCTAAAGAAGAAAACATTCTATCAATCTCTTCAAAAAAATCCTACATATATGGGTATTTCGCCACTGCAAGAAAATCTACAAAATAAAATAGTTATTTTTTGTAAACACTGCTGCGTTAATCCAACGGAAACTACTTGTCAGCAGTTACGTTTACTGATAAACAAATTTGCCTAACGAACAAACAAATGCTTAACGTTCCGGAAAGTTTATATATTTCCGTCGTCAGAAGCAAAAAAAATTCAAAGAATAAAGAAAAAAAAAACTAATTAAAATATTTAAATGCAACTATTCCAGAACACTTTAGTTTTTTTTTTAAATAGATACGTCTACAATAACCGTTGACGTTCTGTTAGAACTACAGAAGAACATTATATCAGGTTAAACTTTAAGTTTGATATAATAAAGATGATAAGATTGATATATTATTTGACATTTAAAACTGACATCATAAGGAAACTGCAGGCCATACAATGCTCGATGGAATTAAATATACTGGGAATAACAAAGGGAGACCGTAAAGAATAGAGTGGCTACGAAAAAAGACCCAGGTAATATATGTCATTGACAGAATCAAAGCCCTCAAGTGTCAATGGGCAGAACACCTGGCAAGAAGGACGGACAACAGATGGACAACAAAAATTATAACAAGGTACCCACAAGGAATTAAAAGTCCTAGAAGATGACCAAACCTAAGATGGGACTTAAGAGGATATTAAGAAATTAGCAGGGATAACTTGGACCCGCATAGCCAACAATAGATATTAATAGGTCCAAATACAGCGAGATTATCTAGATGTGTAAGGAAGACACACCATAATTGGAAATGGTTGAATTAGCTGGAAATGATGATGTTGATGAATCATATTAAATAAAACAAAATAATATTGCACTATATGAAATAACGTAAGACTCACTCTGTGTTACCACTCAATCATATTATAATCGCTCCAACTTCAGCAAGGAGTTTATCCTGGATTACTTGCCACTAACAACCGTACCGAGTTTTCGAGTTACTTCCAGAAACATCGAAGCTTAATTAATCACCGTTTACGTAGTGGGTATGTACATAAGGCTGTCGAAAAGGCCGCAAACCGTAAACTAACCGAAATAATCGGCAGGTGTTCAAGACGTGACTA
>NW_022146535.1:17408-30304 GCF_002938485.1 Sitophilus oryzae
TCCTCATCGAAAAAAAACTATCGGAAACAGGAAATAGCTATGTTATCCGATAGTCAAGCAGTCCTAAAAGCGACCAAGGCAGTATCCATCAATTCGAAGTTGGCCAAAGAATGCCTAGATCTATAAGGTCCCTGTGGTAGGATACTGTGGTTCTCATACTAATGTTACCTCGTGACGTAGACGTTGTACTATACAGGGTGGTCCGAACTGTATTCCGGAAACTTCGGCAGCATATTCTACAGATAAAAATAAGTAAAAAAGTTCCTATAAATGTATGTCCGAAAATGCTTAGTTTCGGAGATGCACGGTGTAGAAGTTTCATTTTTATTTCAATTTTATCCAAATAATTTCTGAAATAACATCAATATTTGGTTGAAAATTGGCGTCTTGGAGTTTTTTGACATGAGAAATTTGATTTTGACGTCAATATGACTCCTATTTGTAGGGGGCGCTACCTACATGTGTTTTAACTGTTTCGAAGAGTCATTACTTTTTGTCCATACCTGTATAAAACTACTGAGTGAAAAAATATACATTTACGACGTTTTTTACGTAAAAAAGGTCTCTGACTAATTAGTTATTAGACTGAAATCATAAATTTTAAATGTTTTTGTACCAAAAGTTCAACAGAAACTGTTTTATCATCATTTTTTCGAAGAAAAATTTATGATAAATTTAAAAAAATTCCAAAATTATTATTTCAGTCATATAGCTATTTTCTCAACATGTTTATTTTTAGTTAATTTCCGAATATCTTGGGAACGATTGCTCGTAGCGATTTTTACCAAGAGACATTGTTTACGTAAAAAAATGACGAAAATATATATTTTTTTATTCAGTAGTCTTATACAGGTACTGACAAAAAGTTATTACTCTTCAAACCAGTTAAAAATATGTATGTGGCGCCCTCTACAAGTAGGAGTCATATTGACATCAAAATCAAATTTCTCATGTCAAAAAACTCTCAGATACTAATTTTCATCAAAATATTGACGTTACTTCAAAAATTATTTGGAAAAAATTCGAAATAAAAATGAAATTTCTACACCCTGTATCTTCGAAACTAAGCATTTTAGGACATACAGTTATACGAACTTTTTTACTTATTTTTATCTGCAGAATATCCTGCCGAAGTTTCCGGAATACAGTTCGAACCACCCTGTATATCCAAAGAAGAAGATATTTAGAGTATATCGATATTTTTGTCCAAAAAAGTCCATCCCTAATGATGTGTGGACAAGATACGACCACCATCATCAAAATTAAGGAAAGGAAAACAAACTGGAACAGCTGGATTTGTTGAGGTGGTTCCTTTTTTGGAACTGGTCATGAGTGAGTACTACTAATGATCTGTCCTGTTTTTTTGACGGTATTAAACAAGTTTAAATGATGCAACTGTTCATATTGAAAAGCTGTTTATTGGAATTTAGTTGACATATCCACAATTTTATTATACAGAGAAGTTAAAAGACCAGTTGGGGTCTTAATTCAGGCATGCGAATTTCCCCATCAAGTTCTGATGGGTCACTTCCTGTTTCACCGGAAATGACTACAACAACATTTGATTTTTAAATTTCACCCTCGGTATTTTGTTTACTTTATTCGATAGAAAATGACACTGTGAAGAGAATGACATATCACATATGTCAACTTTTGACATTTTCGCATATGGTTTATTTGAAATTGTAACATACGATTCATAACGATAATTTGACTTAAAATACCAAGTGTGTGGTACCAAAATATTCGTAAAAAATGCCTTTTCAAAATATGCTAATGTGCCATCCTCGTTCCATTTGAAATAATTGAGATACTATTAAAAATACGATTTAAGCATCTTTTAACTGGCTAGGACAAGACACCAAAAACGTTAGACGATCAAATCTATTTTTCCAAAACTCAAAATACGATTTGCTAACACGTGTAGGTATTATCTAGTGACTTAAAAATAATAAAATTAAAAAGTCGGTATTTATTATAATCAAAGAAAATATCTTAAATAATGACCTTTTACGACCACCAACCTGTCCATCTTTCGCAGATTTTAACAGATAATCTCTGACATCTGTGTATCAGCACGGAAAAATTGTCAAAATTGTCAAAGTCAAAAGCCGAAATCTCCTTTCAGCGATGCCACTTAATGAAATTGTTGGGAAAAGCCCAGGCCATCTTCCGACACGTGTTTCTAACCCTAAGAGGCTTATAAATTAAACCACCCAAGGAACGTTCCCATGGGTTAATGCTGTTAGTTACTTTTGTGTACACGTATTGGACTTAATCCTGAAAGTTAAATTTGTTAATTTTGTCTATTGAGTATAAAAAGAACAGGAAGGGGTATATTAAGAAAATTATCGTGATAGCGATGTTGTCATTATTCCAACCTACAGCAATTTCAAATAAAAAAATAATGGTATTTAAGGTATTTACAAAAAATCTAATTTTAAAATGTTTTAACATCCTATAACTCTAAAAGAATGCATTTCCATACCCATGTTTATAGGAGCTTTTTTCATATTTTTTGATGAGGAATCAAAGAGTACTTATTTAAAACTTTCGCAAGTTAATAATATAATTTTTTTTAAAGGTTGCTATTAGGTTGCTGATACCCTTGGAGAAATGAAGCCTTGAAATTTTTACTGCAATTTCCCAAAATTGAAAATATTTCAAAAACGGTAAGGTTTAAGTATAATAAACCTTAATCAAATTTACCTTTATTTTAATCGTAGAAACTAAAAATGAAATAATATACAGGGTGTTCCATTTAGAAAAATACAACTTTGATATTTTTTACTTATTTGGGACACTCTGTATCTTGTCAAATTATTTTTAAATTGTACCTCTAATAGTCCTTCATCGAACCCAAAACTTCAAATTTGTAAAAATCTAATCGTTTAGCTACAATACCGTGTCGTATGTGGTGAACAACACTGTATAACCCGACTTTCTTATATTTATTTAGATATGTAAAAATTAAAGGTTAATTAACTGTAGCTCTTTAAAACACATCTCTATATTTGCTGATCAAAATAAAAGAGTACCAATATTCAACGCGAGCCACCTGTTCAGAGGTACCTATCTCAAGGCATAGTACCACTCAGTAATAAATTAAGAAAATATCCGAAGATCGGGCGTGAAACCACTCGCTACTGTTTACCTTCGAAGGGCATATTCACTGATAGTATTTGATGGGTGCGGTGGTACCTACGTACGACCATCTGCCACATAGGTATCTGAATCGAGCTCCGCTATATTGTTTTCGCTGTTTTTTCAACAAACATGAGCATTTTTAAGTAAATATCCCGAGCTACCGAATAACAAATGTTTTTAAATGATAATTTAGGTAGTTTTTGGTGGAAGAGATTCATCTTGAACGTTTGAAGGTATTTTGTATTTTTATTTTGTTGTTTCTGTTGGAACTTGACTAAAAAGTTTGAACAATTTCTATTACAAGTCCCCCTGTAAAATGGTTTAGAAATATGTTAATTTATACCTTGACATAAGTAAGAACAATATTTGATTTTCACGGTTTTTTTAACAGGATACTGTCTCTTCAACCAAGAAACAACGGCGAATGGAGATGCTTTGGGGAAAACGGGGAACACCAAAAAACCTCATTGCTGAGTGCGCCAAGACGACAACCATTCGAGCCATAAATTTTGGTACGAGTTTGGTCGAGGATGGAGAACTAGCCTATGTAAAATCGTCTCAAATACTAGCTTTGGTCAAAGCCAGTATTCAAAGCCCTAATTTCCCCCCTTTCATAATCAATAACAATATCAAATATAAATAAATGGCGTGTCCCTTTGAACGATAAAGCAGTGGCGTTTTACAAACTATATGTTTCATATTTTTTACATTTCATTTTCAGCGGCAGGATTTTTTCAAGAACCGCATAGATATACGCTATTATACTAGAAACCTTTCAAAAGCAGGACAAACAGAAAAAATACCATCGCTTGTGTCAGAAAGCCGCCTAAATTTACATAAACAAGAACCGTCCGGTCTTCTTATAGGACTAAATCCGGCCTAACTGGCCTAACACAACGTTTCGAGTGTGTACTTTGAGGACCACTCTATTCGAAACCTTCGAAACGGTCGGATCAATGGAGTATAGGACCACCACCTGTTCAGATAGCCATCGGGGTAGATATATCATATTCATTCCGTTCTATTGTAATCACGTTAATGGTAAAGTATTTTTTAAATTCCAAGAAAGTTAGGAAATTAAAAAATGCTCTATCATTAAAATGCATCTTTTTTGGATAGTTTGTTTTTTGATTTATATCAATAGCTTTGTTTTTCATGGAGATATTCGCTTTTGAAGAAGGCAGTATTATTCATATCAATTTTTGCATTTCTTGTTTTTATTTTTGTAGTCATCAACACACTTATGAAGTACTGTTTATGATTTTTGTAATGATACTGTCACTGAAAAGTCATATTAGTGTTGTTTGTTGACTTAAGTCCAGAAGTTGTATCGGCAATTGATACTTCAATAATTGAACATCGTAGAGATCAACTTCTGCACTTAAAACCATCTCATCTAGAATAACTACCAACAAACAATAACATAATAACAATAATAATGACATTTCAATCATACCGTATGATCGAAAAAAAACGGCGTCAGCGATGGCTATGTAATGAAGATCGATGACATTTTCCATATAAATTTACATATAAAATGATAGCGATTTTTATTTCATAGCCACCGCTAACGCCGTTTTTTTTTTTTCGATCATACGGTACTTACATTTTTTTACATACTTCAAAGATGTGTTGATGAGGTTCAACAGCAATAATAATGCTAAAATTGCTGTAAATCTTCGATGTCTTCTTCAAAAACGAATATCTAAAATTAAATTGAAGTTATTGAGATGAACTAAAAAACAAACTATCACGAGAAGGTACAACTTGATGACTAGGTGGTTTTTAAATTCTTTACTTTGTTAAATCATTCCACAGGGTGTTTCAAACCTTCGCTAAAATAACAACATTTTGTTTTTCCTCGTATACAAGACAGATGGGCTAAAAAGTCAATAATTTAGCTACAAATTGCTTAAAAAATCATCAAAAAAAATGGCGTCAGCGATGGCTGTCAAATGAAGATCGCTGTCAATTTGTATGTAAAATTATATGGGGAATGTCAGCGATGTCCATTTCCAAGCCAACTGGACGTCGTTTTTTTCGATCATACGGTATATTGAACTTTAAAATACATGAAAATTTTAAAGTGTCTGTTTACATGAAATATGTCTAGAATTTTCTGAATAATTCGAAAATTGAATACCTAATATAGTTGCATATTCATATGACACCCTGTATAAGAAGTTTTTACTTTTAATTATTTTTTATCAAATGATGTATTTTATTGATACACACTGTATTACTATATTATATAGGTGCACCGCATTATCGAGTAAAAAAAAGAGCGTCACAGTACCCTTTGAATTGACTATTTAGAGTTTTAATAAACTTTGAGCAACGTAAATAAATTTTTTATTAAAAACGGACATATTAATACCTGTCAAAAGTTAATATTCAATCTAAAAAAATATTCCAGACAGGAATTATCATCCTTTTTCATTTTCAAAGTCCACTTGACGCCGTTTTTTTTTTGTTTCTATTCGGAATTTGACCCTTGTAAGTGATATTCTTTTTAAATAAAAGTATAAATTAATAATATGTGTAACTACCTGTTCATTTGAGTACCATGTCCTGTCAGTACCACCACATTCCCGCGCACTTTGACAACTTCTTTCTCGAAAACCCCATTTCTATCCTTTTTTCTCACCGGCACCACCCATTTTCAAACTCATTACTGCTCATCTTCTGATGGTACTCCATCATCTTCGAGGTACTCACCAAATCAAACCGGACGTGCGAAACAATAATCCTCTTCCGCGCACTCACCGATTTTTAAAGGGTTTGTTTTCTCCATTCACTCGCGATTTCGCCAAGTCCGGAAAAAATCCTCCAGAATATCCCGGGGGCGTGGCTCGTTCCCGAACACACCGCCATGCAACGGGAATCGATCGAGGCGTTTAAACCGTCCTGATTGGTCGGAAAGCACGAAGGCGGTACCGTTTCGGGCCCCTTTCGATCCGGGCCCCCTTACAGACTGCCCATGTTTTCACTAGTAACATTGCGGCGCGGTAAGAAGCAACATACTCTGTTTTTACTTAATCGCTGTGTAAACTTGCCCATGTTGTGTATCATAATATTCGCCGACACGATCTGTTTTTCCAAGACCGGGCATAGTGAACCGTAGTGAAAACATAACACCCTTTGCTTGAATTATTATTCTTTTCCGGGAAAGATGCATACGTTCCTCACCGAACACCAAAGCGCCTACAACCGCTACGGATACAACTCCACCGCATCCGTTACTTCGAATCCTTACTACGAGCAGTACCGCTATGGATACGCCGCGTGGCATCATCAGCAACATCCCCTCACCACGGCAAAAGACATGGTCAAACCTCCTTACTCATACATCGCACTCATAGCAATGGCAATCCAGAACGCTCCCGAAAAAAAGATCACACTTAACGGAATCTACCAGTTCATCATGGAAAGGTTCCCGTACTACCGGGAAAACAAGCAAGGCTGGCAGAACTCAATCAGACACAACCTCAGTCTCAACGAATGCTTCGTCAAAGTACCTAGAGACGATAAAAAACCTGGAAAAGGCAGCTATTGGACTCTAGATCCTGATTCCTACAATATGTTCGATAACGGCTCATATTTAAGACGCCGTAGACGTTTCAAAAAAAAGAAAGACGCCCTAAGAGAGAAAAGCCATCAAAAAGACAGCAGATTCATCCAGAATCACCCAAACGTGAAGAAAAACCTCTGGATGACCCCAAAACAAAACTAGGAGAGTGTAAACCTAAACGCGAACCAAACACCGAACTCAGTCAGTGTATGAGTGCGAAATACGGCGACCCCAAGTCAGTAATCGTTCACCAAGACCACGTTTTAAGTGACGTAACCGCCTCGCTCCAAGCAATAGACACTGCGGCAGCATTTAGTGTTGACAGCCTCATGACCAGCAGAGATCAAGCATTAGCTTACACAAACTCAACAAGACTACACTCATCAGGGGGGTATGTACTCTTACTGCCCCACTGCCACGCCTCAGCATCAATACAACATTGCTGACGAGGCTACTCCAAGATACAGTCCATGGTACAGTCCGGAAACATCACCAGAAGCTGCAACAACCCCCACGGGCTACCGGGAAATAATTTTCGATGGTAGTACTGCCCCCAGCTGTCAGTTGGCGAGTTTCAGGCACTCTGGAGTGTCTCCTTCACCTCCTCACAACTACAGGAGCGTGTCTACTGCTCCGTACTATCAGGCGGACTGTGTAGGACAGAAGTACTGAGGGTACGCTTATTGTTTCGATCATGTAAATATAAAGACTGATCCTTATTAGTCGAAGGAGAGGTGGTGAGTACTGTGAGGGAGAGTGAGGGTTTTTGGGAGGACAGATCAAAGATTTTTGCAATATTTAAATGATTAATCGTACATAATAGGAAATCCGTAAAATACTGTAAATTAAATGAATGTAGAATTATTGTTGTACATCCTGAGTCTAAACTTTTCTATTTCGGTTTCATTGTTTATATAACCCGTTTTTTTCAGTGCAAATAAGCAGTATTCTTTGATGATTTTTCACTGTTGATTAACCACTTTTTACAGTGCAAATGATCATTATTCTTTGATGATGTTTCACTGTTACTAGCTACTTCTTACACAGTGCAAATGATCAAATAATAATATTTCTAAAGTTAAATTAGCAATATATCAATAAATTGGTGCAGTTAGAGTGCAAAAAATCTTTTTTTTAATAGTAGAAGGTTTTCACTGTTCTTAGGATTTTTTAACATGGCAAATGATTAATAATTACACTTTTATTGGCTAAAATAATAGTTAATTACCTTCAGTAATCCATTACAAACGGTTTTTAGTGATAAGAGAGCGCAAATGATCTTTTTTTTCACAAGTAAAATGTTTCATTGTTTTTAAAAACTATGAAACAGTGCAAAAGATCAAAAAATAAAACATTGATATAAAAAAATTGCACTGTATCCTTTAATTATTTGTTTTAAACGTTTTGCAGTGCAAGTAATAAATTTTCTTTTAATATATAAAGAGTTTCACTGTTCCTTGGCAATTTTTCAGTGCAAATGAATAATATATTATAATATTTTGATGGGTAAAGTAGGCAATATATTTTAAAAATATGCTTAAAATTGAGCAATAATTATTAATTAATTTAAACAAATATATTGTGCATATAATTTAGTGCAAATATTAAATAATTTGCACTGAAATTTATACAAATATTGTTTTAGGACAGTTTTTAGTAACAAGGTGAACAATTTTGCTTGAGTTATTATTTTTGTTTTTTTTTGTATTAAAGTCAGTCCAACGATAGGATATCTGACGTTGACAGTTGTTGCTTGTCATTTTACTTCACGAGTAAATTGAATTTTCTGTCATTTTCTGTCATGTCGTCTGCCGATATTATATTGATTATATTGGATTATATTGATTGTTTGCACTTACGATTCAGTGAAGGTATTTTTTTAGATTTATTTGCAATATTCCTCATATTATTTCACTCACAAAATGATCATTATTGATTATAAAGCACCAAAATAGATATTTGGAAATGATTAAGATTATTTTTGGTATTATGTTTTAGAAAATTCATTTCAATAGAGTAAATATATATTTAAAAGTAATTATTATACATTTTTATAAAATGTCTTTTATACTTTCAATGCAATATATGTTAAATAAATTATAAATGTAAGTAAATATAACTTAAGAAACAAAAATTAAGAAACCGAGGTAGAATGTTAATTTTTTAAATGATTTTTATTAATTTATGCAAAATAGTGATAATCTCTTGTATTAAAAAGTGCAACATATAAATTCAATATAAATAAACCATTAATGATTATAGTATTATGTGATTGAGTGCTAGAGGACTTTGTACATTCACTGTGCTGCTTGTACTTTTTTTCGACCTTTTGTGATATTTTTGTAAATTTTTATTTATTTAAATATTAGGTAACTATAATGTAGATGTATATTACTATTATATATATAATTTATAATCATCGTATCATCAGAAAAAAAAACGACGTCAAAGACGAGCTGGGGAAGGACAATCAATGATAATTTTGCGAGGTCGATCTCTAGATCTCATTTACTAAAAATTTGACACACATCACAAAGTACTCATTTCTTTTCTCCGAATTTTAAACTACATAATCTAAAGTAAGCCAGGTAAATGAGGTCTAGGGCTTGACTTCGCCAAATTTCATCGATTGTCATTTCTCTGCCGCTTTGACGTCGCTTTTTTTTTTCGATCATACGGGTACAATTTAATGAAAAAAAAAAAAAAACTTTTTTTTTTAAAAATTACTGATTTGTTCTGAATAGTATCTCGTTCCTACCATATGTGTATTTTCGCCATTCCTATTTCTCATATGGAATTTATATGTAAAAAGTTTTAAATAAATAAATTAATTATATATAAAATTGCATTTAGTCTATGTCAAGATTGTTATATATACACACCTGTTTGATGGTATAGGATTTTTGTACATAGTACTGTCATTTTGTAACATAGTCTATAAGTCATATGTGTACGATAAGCACCTATATGTATATTTATTTATTTGATATATCGTATTATTGAAAATATAAGCAGATTTGTGAGAACAAAGATGTGTTTTATATTTGAGACCTTTATGTATCATTTATTCTACATGATCTCATGGTTATGGTTTATGGACACAAAGAATATTTGAATGGTATTTATTGTCTTATATTTTTTTCTGTATTAAAAAAAAAGAAGCTATAATACTCAATAGTAGGTATTTAGCTTTAGACAAAATCCCCTGAAAAACATAAGTTGATTCTCCTTGAGAGTCCCTTAAAAATACAAAACTTTTCAAATCGTCAAATCTAATCTATATAAAATTTTAGACATTTTTTTTTTTTAATACTTTTTCAGAACTTTTTATTTTTTTAAATGGTATACTCGTAGATTACAGTTGAATGTTGGAACCTTTGGTGTGTTACAAACAGCAAATAAAACACTCATTCAGCACAATACACCAAACACTTAACTTTTGCACTAGACAAGCGTTTCACTAACCATCATCAGCATATGATTATACCTCAAAATCAGTTTTAATTATCTGCATGGTTAGCGAAACGCGCGTCCCAATAAAAAGTCGAAAAATGTCCATTTTTGGCTAGTTTTTACACATTTTTCAAGGGCCTGAGAAACATACTAAACATACTCCTATAATTATGAAAATTTGAGGATTTGTAGGAAATTTTATGTGAATTAAGAATGTGTATATTATATGTATCTTTAAAGGTTTAGATTGTTAGTTTATGAAAAATTAATACTTTTGGGTCCTTATTTAACTATTTTTGTTGATGGCCTCTGGGATGGTTAAAATAGAGCCTCTATATCCAATACTATTCTCGTACGACTACAATGACCCATATTTTCTTATTCTACACACCTTTTAATTAGTAAATATCAGTAGTTTTGTATAAAATCAGTGACATAACATTGTACTTAATGTTGAAAAAATGACACTGTTTGGCTATTTTTTACACATGTTCAAAAGTCGTAGAAAATGGTAAACATAATCAAAAATTATAGAGAATTTCAGCATTTGTAGAAAATTTTACGTAAATTCAGAATACCTCTAAAAACTTAAGCATTTTGGTTTTGTGAAGAAAATTAAATTTTTTGAACCTTTGTTTTGAGCTACTCTGAGCCAACGGGCACTATAAAGTTTGATGTATTTTAAACTTTAATATATTTTGTTTCAGTGGGCCGATTTGATGATTTTTAAGCAATGTGTAGCTAAATTATTTGACTTTTAGTCTTATTTTCTAAATTAAAAATGAAAGCTCCCATCTGTCACTTAAACGAGGACAAACAAAATGTTGATATTTTAATAAGTAAGAAATTTAAAAATTATTTCATCGTCTAGTTACGCCTTTTTTGGATTTGTTTGTTTTTGATTGATTTTTCCCTTGCCCTTTGCCCTCTATTATGAGGCGCAGTATTTCGTATCTATCACATCTCATCACATGACCCAGGCAGGGGCGCAACTAAACATATACTTTTAGGAGGGCTCAAGTCTTTTGGGGGGGGCTTAGGTCACTATAAGATAAGATTCATGTGAGGTTGAAACCAATTTTATACGACACGCACTGGTTATCTGGGGGGGGCTAGGCCTGGTTCTCCCACTGTAGCCTTACTGGACCCAGGTAATTGCATTTTTTCTTTCCTTGATGGTGTTGAGTATCTCTTTTTGTTTCTGCATGCGCTGGAGTACTTCATCGTTGGCGATCCTTTGTACCCATGAAATTCGCAGCATCCGTCTGTACATATACATTTTGAAGCCTTCTATCCTCCTTTCGGTCTGTGAATTTAGTGTCCAGCTCTCACATCCTTAGAGTAACACAGAGAAGATGTAGCATCTGGCCGTTCGAGTTCTGAATTACTGAGGTCATTTTAATTTAGAAAGAGTTAATAAAAAGTCAAATAAATTAGCTACAAATTGCTTAAAAAATTAGCACAATATACAGGGTGCTACAAATTCGAGTACGACATTGGTATCTCGGTAACCGTAATAGACACGAAGAGGATTAAATTGGGATAAAGTTGTGCTTTGGGATATTCGCCGAGATGCCATCAAAAAGGTTTTAAAATTTCAAGGATTGCTGAGTTTTTTAGGAAAAAAAAAAAAACAGTTTTTTGAAAATGAATTTTTATTTTTTCTATAATCGTTACTTCAAGAAAATCAAAAAACTAATTCCACATTCTCATAGCCGCTTTATTAGGGCTATCTGATAGTATTTTAGATTTTCAAATTAGCTGAAATAATTTATTGAGATAAAGAGGCCAGCAATTTTTAAATACGGATACCATTTCGTCTATTTTCGGTTTGAAAATACTCTCAGATATCCCTCATAAAGTGGCTATAAGAATGTGCAATTAGTTTTGATTTTTCTTAAAAGTAACATGAGGAAAAAAATAAATTCTAAAAAAAAAAAAAAATCCGTTTTCCAAGAAACTCAGCAATCCTTGAAATTTTTATAACTTTTTGTTTGGCATCTTGGTGAACATCCCAAAACTCAATATATTCGTATCTATTGCAGTTGCAAGACTATATGCCAGGCTGTGCACCACTTTTAAAATAAATGAAAATTTTAAGGTGTGTCCGTTTTCGTGCCGGTGGTATACATTTTACACATCCTATAAAATTTAGTTGCTCATTGTAGTTTGTTTATGATTACTTTGAGTTTATGACAATACGAGGTAATTAATAAAACGATATACAACAAAATCAGTAATTTTTAAGAGAAATGCACTTTAAAAAAAGAATTTGAAAATAAACATTTTATAAACTCCCCATTTCCTGCTTACCACAATCTGGCCGCTTCGAGAAAAAGTCATTTTTCCGACGCGCATTTTTAATACTCTTACCAAACCGACAAAACCGAAATCTCCGTGAAAGCGGTGGTAAGAAAAACTTTTGCCTGAAACAGCGCACGGAGAAATCGACCTGAAAGAAGCGTTTGCGGCGGAAATAATGGCGATGCGGGAGGCGGCTGATACGACTGAAAAGCCTGCGCCGGTATCTCATCTAAATAGCTCGCGGTCTCAGGCATTGATACTTCCGTGCGCTTATTAATACAGCTTACAATGTTGTCTGGTTTCTTAAACCTTAAATAGTTGGGCCAGAGTTTGTTGTTAAACTGAATTCATGATTTATATAGGATGTCTGTTTTTATGAGTGTTATTTTAGGCACATGTTAACAGCCCAAATCTGCAGTTC
>NW_022146535.1:30685-34930 GCF_002938485.1 Sitophilus oryzae
GGCAGAGGGCCCTGTGGCGGGTATTCTTGACAGTTCTGTTTGACTGTTCATTTGACACATTTGAAGTTGATTTGAAATTTTGTGGTTTGTCAGTCTTTACTGAGCTTATTATATGTTATTTATATTATTTATTCTAATACTGATAGTTGTTTAAAGCTGGTAAATCTAGAGGAAAATTCTGCGTTTCTAGAGAAAAAAACTATTGCGTTTAATATATAATATGTTGTATATACAGGGTGAGTCTTAAATAAGTGCAAATATTTTTAGGGGTGGTATATTTCGGCCCCAGGAACACGTCTATGAGGTTTTTTTTACAAAAAAAAGATGTTAAAAATCGTGCATTTTCTGTATATTTTTCGAAAACTTCTTAGAACTGCCTGTTCACCGCAAATTTCCCCACGGTATAATTTCTTATTCTCAGATATTACCATAGTTACGGTTTTACTCTATGGTTACGGCACTAAAAGGGATGCAGTTACACAAAAAACTCGGGGGCTCTCAAAATTTTTTCAAAAAAAATCAGTTTTTTTTTAATTTTCAAACTTCAATAACTCGATTATTTTGGACTTGGAAAAATGGTAAAGAGAAAATATGTTTCTTTTATCGTGATATACCAGCCCTGAAAATATTTGCACTTATTTAAGACTCAACCTGTATATACCAGATCAGGTGATTAAAATTAATTATAGTTTATATCAAATACAATTTTAGTAACGTGATTAAGCTTGTCCGACACAACATTGCCCCCCTTTACATATTTTCTTTTAATCAAAATATATAAGGAAACAAAAATAAATTAATTATAAATATTTATATAAACAGTTATTATTTACATCAACAAAACTCACCTTCTTTACAGCACTTAAGGGCCATAAAGGGCCATTACTACCGCTTTCCCGTTCAAAATATTCTAATAAAGTTAGAAAACTACGACTATTAAGCTATCTTGTACACTTCGCACTAAAAGAGGTTCTAAAAAGAACAATGTTCGACTGCAAGGTCTGCTAGTGAACATTTTTAAGCTTAAAGTTTCACAACACTATTTATTTAAAAAAACGAATGACAATGTCAGGAAATAAATAAATAAATGTGGCAAGTTGATATTTTTACAGCAGAGCTACCACCTGAATCCCCAGCGGGAAATTTAAATTCCAGTTAGTCAGCCCGGCGCTGAATATGTCCATGGTTGGCAACAATGAATTTAAAAATCGCGCCCTCGATTACGTAACTAAAAGTTTAATTGGTATCAAATATAGGTCCTGAAAGGTTAAACATTTTTTTCGGTTAGGCCAAATCTGTTTTACCACTAAAAAAACACTGACAAGCAATTTTTCCCTTTGAACTGTAACGTGTTTAGTTCGTTACATGTCTTTTTTATATATGATATATATGATGTCTGGCGTATCGTCATCGGATTCCGTATCGTTCAGGCCTGATAATTTATTTGGCACGCTTGGCGTAATTTTTACGTTCCCTAGTCGCCAACCCTGTTATCGTTTGACACAACCCTGTTATCGCTCTGAGGAGGCGCTGTTAACATCGCTTCTGTCAACTCTCTCCGTGCTTAACCTCACTTTTGTTTTGCCGCTCTGTTGTTGCATCCCGGCTTTTAGAAATGATGATTATTTAAATCTTGCTGTATAATCTGAATCAGCTGCTATTTCAAAGCAACAGGTAAAGTTGAAATATTATCCTTTTAGATTCGATATTATTACTGAATATTTTTAGGGTAGAGTTTTGGATTGACCCACCTTAACTCGTATTTGTATTTTGCTGGCACATTGGTGTTCTTTTGCTTTTGTCCTCCAGAATGTTACATGGAAGAAAGGACAGTTTCTTTGTTTATTATTGAGCTCCCGGAAGTAATTCGAGGTAGGTTTATTTTGTTTATTAGATCTTGTTTGGTTCTAAACAAGAGTTTCGTATTTTTAGGGTCTTATGGACATACATTATCTTATGGACGGACTATTTCCAAGGTACGGGCATTATCCAAGGTCCTAGTAGTGTTACAAGGTACGGGTAGTGTTCCCCTGTACCGTTATCTTATGGACGGACTGTGTCCAAGGTTATGGTCCAAGTTACGGACATTATCCAAGGTCCTAGTAGTGTTCCAAGGTACGGGTAGTGTCCCCATATTGCCACAGTATGGATACAGAGTAAGCCCCTTGCTGCTTCGCTCCCATTTCTAAGCCTAGTCAGTAGCTACGGCTGTATTGATTCATGGTGTCTTCATTCTGGCCCCTTTTGTTGTTTTGGCCAACAGGATCGCCGACAGACAGTACAGAGATGCGAGACCACCTCACGCTGTTACTGTTTGAAGCAAGATTACATAAAGAACAGCTAAGTGTAGATTTACGTTCTAGTTTTTATGTTTTAGATTTTCTATATCTTCAGTCTTAAACAATAACGTACATCTTAAGTGATATCGTACAGACTCTGTTTAGTGGTTAGATTGTTAAGAACATTCATGTCGATTTAATATTTAAAATATAATTTAGATCTTAGCTTTCATTGCATTATGTCTTGTAATAGTATTACTTTTTTATAGATATTATTATTGAACTAACATCATATAAAATATATCAAATTAATTAATTAATGCTACATTTCATATATTCTCTTAAACTTTACATGTCTTGTATTTTATCATAGTTGTTTTCATAGATATTTAGTACAATTCTTAACACCACTTTCGTTGACATCAACCACTTTAATAATTAAGTAAGAGTGTACAATGCTATTTTACCATCACAGTCCATCTTGAATAAATATAGTCACTAGTTTTAAGTAATAAACAACTGTGTTTTCTTTCTCTGTACATGCCTGGCGCCCAATATCTATTTTTTTTTGTTTATTGTTATTAATTAGTTTTCTTTCCAGTGAAATACCTTATCCACGACTACTATCCGATGAAAAGCTGCTGTTCGCAGTGGTAGTTGTTTAAGAAACGCTACAGAACTCAACGCAGTGGTGTTTACTTAATATACCTTTTTAATTTTGTAGCTTTCTTTTCCAGTCGCGAAAGAAATAGACTTCTTTCAAGAAATAGTTTGTTAGTTTTACACGAATAATTACAACAAATAATAATGAAACACCTCAGCAATGTAGTATTGACCAATAAAAAGGATTGAAAGAGAGAAACGTCCCATCCCATAACTTGGTATGCTGATGCTCCCAAAACCAATGCGGGAACAGGGATGGGAGTATTTGGGCCGAAAACTAAATACTCCGAACCAATATGCACATCCTACAGGCAGAAATCTACGCTATCGAAAGATGCGTGCAACTTATCTTAGATAGGAACTATCGGAAACAAGAAATAGCCATCTTATCTGATAGTCAAGCAGCGTTAAAAGCAATCGATCAATTCGAAATTGGTCAAAGAATGCATAGAGAAGCTGAATAAATTAGGTAAAGAAAAAAAAGGTCCTCCTACTCTGGGTGCCGGCTCACCAAGGGATAGAAGGCAACGAAAAAGCAAATGATCTAGCTAGAAAAGGAGCGAACACTCCACTAACTGGACCAGAACCGTTCTGCTTCCCAAGTGGTAACCAACTAAAAGCGGAAGTCAAGAACTTGGAAGACTCCATCCGCAACCTGGAATGGGAATCTTGCAACGGTCTAAGACACTCGAAGAAGTTTCTGACGGTTACAACCAAGAAAAATCAAAGATCTTTCTGGATTTAAGTAAGAACAATCTTCGGATTGTCACGGGGTTTGTCTCCTCAATGAACACCTCAGTAGATTGAAACTAAGAAGAAACGGCGAATGCAGATTCTGTGGGGAAAATGGGGAAGCACCAGAACATCTCATAACTGAATGCGACCACCATTCGTACCATGAACTTTGGTACGACTGATATCGGAGATGGAGAACTACCTTCTGTAAAACCGTCCCAGATACTGGCTTTTGTCAAAGTCCTGGGACTGTATGATGAGTTATAACTCAAGAAAGGGGGACACAATAGACCTGTAGGGTCGCAGTGATTAACCCCCCTCCCACTCATTCTAAATTCTAAGTTCTAATGTTACACAAATTAAAAGTTTACTAGTAATTTTTTTACTATAAATTAGAGAAAATTATTATTTATCTTCCAGCCAGAACCTAACGAACAGAGACAAAGTAACACGCTGCAAATGCCTTCGACGTGCTTCGAAGTTCCCGCTTCGCGGTTCCCCTGCTTAAAATTCAGACGCCGTCTTGTTATGTACGTAGCGAAATGCTCTCGTATTTATTGCATATAAA
>NW_022146536.1:0-21280 GCF_002938485.1 Sitophilus oryzae
TGATTTTGATGTTATTACAAATTTTGTTGCAAATATTATTCCTAATCTTAAATTGAAAACCGCGTTTCGCTAGCTGCTGTAATTTTGGAGTTACGATTTTTTTAAATTTTTAACCCCCTCCCATACCCCCTTACCCACCTCCCACCGCCACCAGAAACTAACAGCCAGATTCTCGGGTTTTGAGTTATTGTGTTACAGACGGACAGACAGACAGACACAATTTGTTTAGACAGACATTTGTTATTTTTATGTTTTCTTTCCAGTAAGAATCATTCTGGATTACGTACTTATATCTAATAACATATTTCACCCAAAAAAAGATCAGGTGTATTCTAATGACAATTTTTGTATTGCCAAATGTTTGGTTAAGCTTTTTATTCTACGTAAACCATTCCTGTCCGCTCCCGAGGTACTGCAACACCGCCAAAGAGATCGGCATCGGTTCCAGCTAAAGGAAGCCAATTCAGCGTGCGACGCCTGAAATAATACTAACCATCGTTCCGGAATTATCCATAAAACTTAGACAAATATATAAAGACGCCGTTTGATGTCCCGCTTGCGGCTCTGGGCTTTTATAGTTCGTGAAAAGACATCGAACCGTGGATCTAGTGTTTAGTGTTCGAGGCTAATTTCTTTTTATGCCTTTTGGTTTTATCGCTTCACGTAAAACACCTTTTATTTGTATCAAGTTGAAGGCATATATTACTTGTGTTCTGTTTGTGTCAGATTTTTTAAGGTAATATACAATTTTTATACCAAATGATCGAAAAAAAAACGGTGTCAAAGATGGCTGGCTAATGACAATCGATGATTATTTTGGCGAGGTCAAGCCTTAGACCTTTTTACTTGGCCCGTGCTCTTTTTATTTTTTAATAGCGCTTAGAGTAAAAATGATTTTTAGACGGTGTAGTTTAAAATTCCAGAAAAAAATATTTTTCGAAAATAGATTTGTGTGCAACTATCCTACAACACTTCACAGCCGTATTTGACGCCTTTTTTTTCGATCATTTGGTATATAGTTAATCTACCGTTTATATATACAGGGTCCGGCAATAGTGCGTCGCGCATCTGTAGCTCCTAGAATAAAACACTTGGGAATTTTGTTTAACTGCAAATCTAAAATATGTCGTCGTCTAAGTCCGTACGTCGCGTACGACGTGTAGTGGCTCTGGTTCTGGCTCTAAGGACCTGACGGCCGCACGCACCGCCCGTCTCCAATTTTCTCTGTTTTCAGTTCTTCGAACGGCACCCCTCTAGGTTGGTATTCATAAGTTTTTCTAAACATATCCACCTTGGTTGGCGATCTTCCTCGGCGGCGGGATCCCTGCAGGTCTTCCCTGCACTACGAGTCTCTCCATATGCCTGCCCTGTTGACGTGACCGAAGAAGGAAAGGATGCGTTTATAGACAGTGCTGGAAAGTCTTTTGTAATTGGATTGCATTAAGGACCGACAAATTGAAGCGATGTGTTGTCCATGGTATTCGCAACATCCTCCTTCAGTTCACACCGAAGGCGTCAATGCGTCGTCTGTCGGCTGCCAACAGTGTCCATGTCTCAGAAGCTACAAAGCATAACCGAAAAGACAAGACTATTTATTAAAGATTGATTTTTTGTCGATTTGTTATGTGACTATTCGACCAAACCTCGTGAGCTGCGTCATGTTACGGTCTGAAGCAATTCTATGGCGTATTTCCATTTCGCAACTACCGGTATTAGATAAGTGCACCTAAATAAATAAATTGTTGCACAACTTCGCAGCGATCTATGTTTGTGATGTCTGGCAGTTGTTGTTTTCGCGATCTACGATCATCACCTAGTCTTCTGTACTGATGCGAAGGCCGAACTCTCTTACTGGTAGTTTCAATCTTGTTAGAATTGTCTCGTAGTTCCAACTGGTTGGCGGTTACCACCGTGCGTCATCAGCAAAACGTAGGTTTGATATCTTGTAGCCATTCAATACACCCCCTGTCATTTTCTAGCACAACTCAATGTATTCGCTGTAAATGTTAAATGAAAATGGGGACAACACGCAACCCTGACGTACTCTTTCCTTATTTGACAAATATCGGAAATATTTCCATCCAACTTCACGACTTCTGATTGCTATCGATAGACCTTTATTATCTCTATAAGATGTTGTGATATCCCTTACTCGGCATACCTTATACCATCCCCAACATACGTTATCGAAGGCCTTTCATAATCCACAAAGCATAAATACATAGGCGGGTAGTATTTCTGAGATTTTTCTATTAGCTGGCGAAGGTTTAGTATTTGCTCGAGTTCCTCTCTCCTTCGCAAAGTCGGTTTGTTCGGTGCAAGTTGCCAAGTTATGTAGTTCGGATAGCCTTGCTTGAGTATGTATAGCACAATTTTTTGCTGCCATGGGAGAGAAAGTAAATCAGTCTGTAATTATTGCAATCTTTGTGGTGCCTTTTGTGTAAGGGATGATTACGAGTAAACAGTCACTTACACAATGTCCTGTGTGCCGCAGTTTTGACGGAAGTTCGTGAAGTAATCTTATACCAGTGGGACCCATACTGGTTATATATTCTGCTGTTATTTTGTCGATACCTTCTTGGAGCACCCTTGTCGATGTCTTTGGAGCACTAAAATATGTACTAGGCTGTATTTCATAAAATATGACCATTGAGTAATCACGATTCTGCTTAAACTGCTTGACGTTTAAAGCTGATTTTTGGCAAACGGATATGGACTGTGAGGTGTAGAGGTTCGATAAGGAGGGGTTTCTCGAATCTCAAATTCCGGTGCCCCACAAATATTAAGGCAATATTTGTTATTTAAAAACGTTAGTCTTTCGGGAAAACGCTTGACAAGATAATTTATTTGGTTTTTTAATATTTTGAAATTTTTAAAAAATCATACAGGGTGTTCCAAAAAGTTGGGTAATTTCTTAACCACGATTCTGCTTAAACATAAATGTGCAGAAATTTTATCCAGTTTGTATGTTAACGGAAATTCTTGCTTTGCTTTATTATCACCATTACAAGTGATTAATTCGACGCGAACGAAGTCGCTGGTACACGCTAGTGAAATATAAAACCGCAAATATCTGCGAAACCGTTAAAAAATTTGAAATACTCTAAATACAACAAATGTTCATTTTTTAATTCTCCATCTACTGAAAAAATAATATACAGGCTGTTCCATTTAAAAAAACAAAGATAAATTATTTTGTATTTTAGAAAGTTTGGCGTAGAATGTTGAACATCCTGTATGATTTACGATTACCATCTTTATAGCAAAGTAAGTACAGACCATCTAAGTACAGACCAGTTCTTGTATTTTTAATATTTTTTTTAAGAAAAGCTGAAAAATATAATATTAATTTTGAACTCGAAGTTTTCGAAAAAAAAACACTGAACAAACACCGGCACCAGCATTTCCGGACCGTTCCAGACGTTCCCGTCCGTTATCGGGCCCGTTCCTCCGGGACCTCTGATAAAAACAAATGACTGCCGCCGGGGACGCTGGGGAGCACGTTGGTCGCCTTTACTTATTCATTTCGAGAAACAAACTTTAAATTATGTACTTAACGGGACGGCAGCAAAGGGGGGTAGGGGGATGTTGGGGAAAAAGGACAAAGCATTTCTTTTATTTCCAGTTGGAGACGCTTAGGGAAAGGAGGAAAAAACAAGCGAAGATGATAACTCAGAGCAATAAAGAGAACAAAATAAAAAAATTAGATATTACTATCCTTATTAAGTATTATTACTATACTTATTAAAGATATAACATTGCATGAAGGTGAAATTTTGGTCTATTTTGATGTATCTTCGTTGTTTCCAAGTGTTCCAATTCCACATATACTTTAGGCTACTTGAAGGAATTACTGAACGCAAATGGTCTCGACAACAAAACTGTGATTGAATATATTGAGTCGTTATGTAAGGAAACAAAATTGTTTTCAATTTAATAACAACTTTTTTGAACAGCGGGAAGGTACAGCAATGGGTAATTCATTGTCTCCATTTTTGGCTAATTTATTCATGAGCAGAAGTTTTATGGAGGCTAAGAATCAGTTTGAGTATTTTCCAAGAGTATGGTTTAGGTATGTGGATGATATTTTGCTGTTTTTGACATTACTATCTGTATCGTTCATGATAATTTTATTTCTAAGTTAAATAATCGTTTTCTCCTCCCATTAAATTTACGCATGAAATTGAGAACAACGACAGATTACCATTTCTAGATGTATTAGTTATTACAAATGCTAATAATTGCCTGAATTTGATATCTATAGGAAAATACGACCACACGCAGATATATTCCTTAATGAATCACATCAGCAGTGTTGGAACATAAATGGCTAGTTTAAATTTCTTAGTTCATAGATTACTAGTTTCCACTTTCCAACGAAAGAGTCAGAAAGAGATTACATTAGAATGTAGCTGAGTGTAATGGATATTCTCCTGCACTAGTTGATAAATTAATTAGAAAACGTAGGTATAGGTTAATGATTTCTGAAAATTCGACTTTTCAAGTGGAGAAAGATACGTGTATTAAAAAGAAGTGGGCTTAATGAATCGCCTTGTCATATGCCTTTCTCTACAGGTATTGGTTCAGTAAGATCCCCGTGGATTTTGTAAGAACTGTATATATTTTCTATGACTTTAATTAAGTTATGGGGTATTTGTCTGTCACAAATTAAATGTACCACTTTAATTCAATTACTGAAAAAGTGTGAGTAAAAAACATGCCATTTTTACTCTGAGTTGAAAAAGGGAGTCGTGAAGCAAGGGGGGTCGGTGGGGTGAGCCAAAGAAGGGAAAAATACAACGAATCGGCAACTTTAATTAAGATATTGGACACGGGGCGACCATGCCGCCGTTCTTTTATGCAGGGCCATCAATCAAGGCTCCTGCGACTCGTTATCGCTAATGAACAGCGATGGCGGCGGCAACTGCGGTCGCCCTCGCTCTTGATGTTTATCTTTGTCGCCTTTGCTGTTTTTTGAAAGGGAAACGAAGATAAGCAGTGCAAGGGCGACGCTTTGAGGCTTGAACAGGACACGTAATAAAGGGCAATGTATTTTTCAGATATTTGAGAATAGTAATTATTTTTTCTTTTTTTCTTTAATGTTTATTATTTAAAAAATCAAAAGACTAATATAATTTTCAACGCTATATCATGTTCATATACCTGAACCTTCCGTTTTTTATGTAGATGTATTCAAAAAATGAATAATTTTTTTATTACAGTTTCATTTCAAGAATTTCGTTACTATGACAATTTTAGAAACTTAGAACGTAAATTCTAATTGATACTTATAAACCTACATCATATAATAAGTAAATCACTATGGAAACTGTCGCAAACATATCAACGACTTCCATTTATCTTCTTTTTTTGTTGCACACGAGGTGCTTCTAATCTATCTATCCTTGTCGAGGACCTAGCTTCTACGCGCCAAATTTGGTACATTGTTTTTAAAAATTTAATTTATAAAATGCATATATTTGAACAATAAATTGAATGTTTACTGTGACAAAAGCTGAATTATATAAAAAATACATTTAGCCACTCCGTACGAATATCAATGTTCTTAGGAAATCTAACCAGAAAGTATGCATGTGGTTTAATATAAATAAAAGAACTGAATACTTTACGTGCCTATGAAAAGATAATTTGTGGACCAATTTGGGGTTTTATATTAGAACTTCCACACACCAAATACTTTCTAGTCATTTTTAGGAGTATTTGAGAAGTCCAACCAAAAAAAAAAAGAAATATAGTTGCACAAACTTAAAATTAACTTCTCACTGAACACACTTGCATCCTTGGCTATATAAAAGCGGTCGATAAAAGTGTAATTAATACAATTTAAAAAAAAACGCAAAAACAAGCCTCGTTACACAATGGAAATAAGATTATGACATATGATTATGACAATATAATGACGATGAAAATTGGTTTCCATAACAATGTATAATTTGTACTTTGTAAATAGTAAAAAATTGTGATTATTTTGGAAATACGTGCAAGTTTTAATGCGCATGCGCAAAGTAAGGTCCTCGGAAAGGACAAACCTATTGAACGTTTCAAAAGTGCAATAAAGAAGGTTTGAAAATGGCATGTCGTGATGTTGGAGACATATTTTTGCGTTGATTTATCCACGTAAGTATATATGATCTAGGCTTATAAAGTTTGAATGTTTGTCATGGTAACGATTTTCTTTATAATATAGTTTAGAAAGAAGAATAATATAGAATAATATAGTTCTGACCACCCTGTATGTAGAAATGAAAAGCTCCGAGCCATAAGGCTATATTTGTGTGTTTTAGTTAAAGTCATGACGTTGTAGGGTTCAAAAATGAACAACTTTACTCTAATTAATAGAGTAATAAATAGAATAGAAGAAGAAAAATAATTTTAAGTTAAAACCGCGTCATCAGCATCAATGGTTATTTAGCAGCGTATTTCGAGTATGTAAAAATATTTAAAACAATCCAAAATTCTTTCGAAAAATTCCGTATCTATACGATATCAAAAATAAACCTTTCCCTTCAAGACCTCTCTTCTTCAAAAACCTCCGGCACACCATAAATAACCCACATCGCGTGATGCAGCCGATCCATCCCGGCGTTTACCGAGGGGGCTGTCCAGGGTCGGACCTTTTACACCCGCTGTGGTGACCGTTATGGCCTTAGAACATGCAGAGGTCCGGTCCTAAGGAGGGAAGCGACCAGATGTCCGAAACGTCGTGGACGAGCGTTCGACACCTCGAAGGTGGCCGGGGATAATTGGACATGGACATGGAGATTGGAAGTGGTTTGGGGATGAGGGCGATGGAATTGGAAGGGCGTGTATTGTAATGTAGGAGCTAACATCAATAGAGAGTGCGACCCGAAAAGAGAAATATTTTCAAGAATTGAGCAAGCGAGAAAAATCTTCGTCAGTATGAAATAATTTTTTACAAGACGAGACCTCAGTACTCTTCTCTGTGTTATTCAATGGATTTGAGAGCTGGACACTGGATTCGCAGACCGAAAACAGAATAGAAGCCTTCGAAATGTATGTGTACAGACGGATGCTGCGAATCTCATGGGTACAAAGGATCACCAACGATGAAGTACTCCAGCGCATGCAGAAACAAGAAGAGATACTGAACACCATCAAGGAAAGAAAAATGCAATACCTGGGTCATGTGATGAGAGGTGGTAGATACGAAATACTGGGTCTCTTAATAGAGGGCAAAGTGCAGGGGAAAAGATCAGTAGGAAGACGCCAGAACTCATGGCTAAAAGATTTAAGGAGATGGTTTGAACGCTCCTCTGCGGAAATCTTCCGCAGATTGCCATTTGGATCGCCAACCTTGGGCAGGAGAGGGCGTGATAAGAAGAAGAAGAAGCATGTAATGGAAGAAACAGTAATCTGCAAAATTCCAATCAATTAAACTTCGGCACCATATTCTGCAGATAAAAATAAGTAAAAAAGTTCGTATTGACTTTAGGGTGTAGAAGTTTCATTTTTATTTCGATTTTTTTCAAATAATTTCGTAATTTTTTTCATAAGTAACGTCAATATTTGGATGAAAATTGGTGTCTGGCAGTTTTGAGACTTAAGAAATTTGATTTTGATGTCAATATGACTCCTACTTGTAGAGCTCGCCACCTATATACTTTTTAACTGGTTTGAAGAATAATAACTTTTCGTCCGTACCTGTATAAAACTACTGAGTAAAAAAATAAACATTTACGACGTTTTTTTCGTAAAAAAAGTCTCTTGGTTAAAATCGCTACGAGTGATGGTTCTCGAAATATTTGGAATCTAAATTCTCAATTCTTGTCATAATTGGCCTAAATTAAACATGTTTACTAAATAGTTATTAGACTAAAATCACAAATTTGAAATGTTTTGTGTCAAAAGTTCAACAGAAACTGTTTTATCATAATTTATGATTAATTTAAAAAAATAAAAATTTCCCGAATTTATTATTTCAGTCATATAACTATCTACCCTCAGCATGTTTATTTTTTTGTCAATAATGACGTGTATTGACTAATTTCATTCTAAATATCGGCTTAAAATCTTCTTTAAAAAAAATCATCCTTATTTCTTTTCCACCCTTTAAAAGACCAAACTGACAGCTCATTCGTTCCAAAACACAATCCTTTTAGAAAAGTTCCGACACACCTGAAGAAGGTCTTGCTGAGACCGCACTAAAAACCCTAAAAAAGCGCCTAGGAGAGCAATATTTCCCACCCTCTATTTTCCATCAAGGGAGAAACGAAAACTTTTCCCTTATCCCTGGAAAAGGGTGTTGGAAAACCTTCTTATCATCTGCAAGACGCCAGTGACGGTAACCCTTCTCCTAAGACCGAGTCGATCTGATAAGACGATGGAGGTTAGACGATGTTCGGAGGTGTCAGTCGGTCTTAGAGTTCTTAGAGATAATGAGGGTGTCGGTGCAGAACATGGAAACGGTTTATTTGTAATCTCAAACGTCAGAATTGAGGTAAAGGAATAGGCATGTATAGTTCATTTTAAATAAACTTCATGATTAAGCTAGATTTGACATATTTTCTTTTAATCAAAATGATTTTGAGAAACAAAAATAAATTAATTATAATCTATAATACAGTAAAACTTCCCATTTCGGCCACTTCTAAAAAGCGGTCACCTCTGTTAGCGGTCAATTTTCAGTTGTTTGAATTAATCTTAGGGGAATTCCTATATTAAAATATTTCTCAAAAACGTTAATTCCGAAAGCGGTCACCGGCCGCTTCAAAGGTACATTTTAGGGAAAAACCCATTAAATGTATTGCCCCAATACCGGCCAAAAACCGAACCCTTCGAACCTTTTTTTTTGTCTAACAAGAGCTGTTTCAGGACACTTTAGGAAATTCCAAGCAATAAACATTTATAATTTGTTTGAGAAGTAGGTACAGAGAGTGACAAATACAATACAAATTCGTCAGTAGTTTGCTGAAATTTTGGGAGATATAGAATCAGTTTAGTTTTCACTCTGAAAGAACAGCAACCATGTCTTTGAAACGTAAACGTTTGTCTATTAAAGAGAAATTAAATATCACGTGAAAGTGCGAAAAATATAACAAGAGTGTTCGAAAAGTTAGCGGAAAGTTTGGTGTTGGGGCTGAACGCAAGTGAACGACATTTTAAAAACAAAGTGGAATTAAAAAATGTTTGAAGAAGAAGGATGCAATGCAGATAAAAAACGAAAGCTTCTAAAAGGGATTTGCAAACCGTCAAAGGGGACGATGCATTTGACGAAGAGGACGACATTCCTTTGGTCAAGACATCTTCAATTTTAAAAACATGCCAGGAAGTCCAGATCTTAAAGAATATCTGACAGTCGATTCAGATGTCCCTACGGAAAACTTCAGTTTAGAGATGCAGCAGGAATAATCCAGGAATTTTAGGTAAAACAACAAGGACAGATAGGACTCCACCTAAGCCGAAGAGAAGAAGATGAAGGCCAAGACATTCTGTGTTCATCTATAAATAATATGAGTGGAAGTATGAAAAATTAAGACATACTCAGCATTTTGGTGATTCAAAAAACAAAGACGAACTAGCGGTTGATATTGCCCATACTTTGATGAAATTTGAAAGTGAAATTACAAAAAATCAAAATTAAAAATTCTAAAGCTAGACTACCATTAATCAGTTTTTCACCATATAAAAATAAGGTTATCATTTTGTAACTTTTAAAGTCAAATTACAAAACATATGTATACATTGTGTGCTTTTTTTTTTCAAAAATTCTTATGTAATAAAGTTTTTTTTGTAACAACTGAATTATTTTTGTGCCAAAAATCTAAAACCGAAGATCATTTATTAACACTTATTGTGTGTTTGTACTACATGCTCGTACTTAATTTTAATTACTTTGCACGTTTCCAAAATAAAGGCATTTTACATTGGTATCTGTATTTTATTGTTCCCAATAGTGGCCACTTCCCTTAACGGCCACATTCCTTTGAAAATTTTTGTGGCCGCTATATGGAAGTTTTACTGTATATAAATAGTTATTATTTACATCAACAAAACACACATTCTATAATTTCAAAAAATCAACACTTTTTATGATTAAATTAAAGACTCTAGAAGTAAATTTAAGAAAAAAGAAAATAATCACACCATCCAAACAAAATTGAAGGAAAAAAAAACACGAAAATGCATCGAAAATTCGAGATTCTTGTATAAAACTGGACCAAGAGCTAAGGGCTAAACTACCAGAGAAGTAAAGAGCTGTTCTGATCCCTTCGTTCGATATATCTCAATCAAAAAGCTAACAAATCCGACAGTTTGAATTTTTCCACCGAGATTGAGGCCCGAAAAGCGAAGTAGAAAAAGAAAAAGAAGAGAACAGAAATGGAGGACGTCATTTTTACCGAAATTGAGGTCGGTCATTTATTTATTACCCCCCTGTGGATCAGGGTAAAATAAGAGGGGGGTAAATGGAGTGAAATAATAAAAAAATAATGAATCCGAAATCCCTTTTCTGAAAAGTTCATCAGAATGATAACCTTAATACAAAAATACAAACGTTGTATAAGAAATAGAGGGATCGATTTTGTATCATATTTTTATCAAAACCGAAAGTCACAAGTGGGAAGATGACACTTGCGCCATCTCGTTTTCGCCGCAGTCACGATCTGGCTGGTGTCGTATGACCGATCAGATGACGCCACGAGTGTACTCGAGGTAAAGTGCCCTCGACTGACAACTCGAGGAGACCCAGCTCGTTTTTTCGCTCTTTCTTACACTTATTTGTGCTGCTTGTTTGGTTGAAGATTGAATTATTTTCTGTCGCCTTACATTTATACAGGGTGTCTCAATTAACTAGTAAAATTCCACTAATTTAGCTGTGGCTAAGGAGAAAATCCTCATTAGTGATATAGAAGTATCTGTTATTTTAATTCTCAAATAATTTATTTTGATTTATAAAGAAATAAGTTGGTGCAATTGCTCATATAATCCTTTGCGTACTTGATTTTCCTCGTTTTTATTGCATCCTGTATACATTGAAGTCTTTGTAATTTAAGGGTAAGTAGGTATATTACATTAATTTTGTTTATATGTAGTTTCTATTTTCTGTAAATATAAAGCCAGGCTTCTTAGAAAACCAATCTCCATTTATTATAATTATTTGCATTTTAATTTTAGCGATTTTTTTCTCTTCAAATAAAGGCATTAAAATCACACTTTCCTCAAAAAATTCTTGCATTATCATTAACCAATTCCAAACCACACCATCCCGTCCTTTTTTCCTTGCTACTTCTTGCTCCTCCTCGGCGTTTAGACCTATTACCAAGGTAATTGGCGGCCGGCTATGGCTTTTTTATCCAAATACACTGGGTGGTAACGACCCTCTATTACGTCGTTACCCGGATTAATTCCGGGAGGTAGAGATGCCGGAGTTGGCCGGAAGAAAAGAAGCAACGCGCCGCATTATCATAACGGCCGTTAGCGGCTTCGGTTTTTGCTCTAAATCGGCGAATTAGAGCCAGTTTGAGGGAGGATAAAGTGGCGCGGAATGGCGCCGAGGGTAAATAAGGGTCTTTAATTAATTTCACGATGTGTTTCCTTAATAGATTCGCGATATAAACGGATACAGTTGCCGCGGGAAATCTTTATTTAATTCTTAATCTTAATCCAGACAGAAAGCTGTGAAATTACTCTATAATTGTTTTATTTAAACCAGCCATCAGTTTCAGCTATTAGATTAGAATTTCTATGCCACGGTGACGTTTTCAGGAGCCACCTAAATGTGTTTTAACTGTTTTGAAGAGTAATAACTTTTTGTCCATACTTGTATAAAACTACTGAGTGAAAAAATATACATTTTCGTGATTTTCTACGTAAAAAATGTCTCTTCGTAAAACTCGCTACGAGCAACCGTTCTCAAGATATTTAGAATGGAAATAGTCAATACATGTCATTATTGGCTAAAAATAAACATGTTGAGCAGATAGCTATTTGACTGAAATGAGAAATTTGTGAACTTCTTTTTTTTTTAAACTAATTATAAATTTTTCTTCGAAAAAATGATGATAAAACAGTTTCTCTTGAACTTTTGGCAAAAAACATTTAAAATTTATGATTTCATAATACTAATAATAGATATAGATAGATAATAATAAATACCTTTTGGTATGGTCGGCTAAAAAGAATCACACATTTATCAGATTGTCGCATGTCGCACCGAAATAAACTATGCTCCATTGTTTTTGTATTATTAACAATTACAAATCCAATGTTCAATGTTACTAAGCATTTTGTTCAACTAAATAAAGAGTTACAACGTATAATTCCGGAGAGAACCGTGGAAATCTGGAACGACCTAAGCTCCTCAAGGATGAAAGAACAAAGCCAGCTAGACGGGGGGCTTATCGATTCGCAATTTTCCGGGTATTTTCGGGTCTGAACGACGTCGAAACGTCGCGTTCGTTGATCGGAAGTGACGTTTGCCAGAAGAACGGGCCAATTTCAAGGGGGAAAAGTAATTTTTCCAACGGCCCGACGAGAAAAACAGTTCGTTTCCATCTTTATTCATGAATTCTTGTGTTTACGTTACAAAAAAAGACCTGAGATTGGTTTATATTATGTATAAATTCGGCTACGATATAATAATAAGAACAAATATAAAAACTCCAGTGCTTGATCTGTCCAAGAAAATATTTTACATTACCTATCCAACATTGTCATCTTCCAACGTTATGTTAGGTATCATCATTTGCCAAATATGATCTTAAGGTGTATCTGAGATCAGACTTATTTAGAAAATGTTAAGACTCTATCCGTAACTTGAAATGGGAAACATAATCATGAAAAATCAAAGATTTTCCTTGAATTCAGTAAGAACAATCTTCAGATTGTAACGGAATCTTTAAAAAGACACTGTCTCCTCATTGAACACCTCAACAGATTGAGCCTGAGAAACAACGGCGAATGCAGATTTTGAAACCATCTTAGATACTGACTATTGTCAAAGACTCAAGAAAGGGGAGCACAACAGATATACAGGGTGGTCCGAGCTGTATTCCTGAAACTTCGGCAGCATATTCTGCAGATAAAAATAAGTAAAAAAGTTCGTATAAATCTAGGTCCTAAAATGTTCAGTTTCGGAGATACAGGGTGTAGAAGTTTCAGTTTTATTTCGATTTTTTCCAAATAATTTCTGAATTAACGTCAATATTTAGATGAAAATTGATGTTGGGGAGTTTTTTGACATGAGAAATTTGATTTTGATCAATATGACTCCTCTTTGGGGGCGCCACCTAAATGTCTTTTAACTGTTTTGAAGAGCAATAACTTTTCGTACGTACCTGTATAAGAAGAATGAAGAAGGTTTTCAACTACTGAAAACCCACCCCTCAAAAACAAACCCCTCTTAACTTCACCCCTCCCAAATAATCACCAATATACAAAAATCCTCCAATTGCTGACCAATTTACTTTTAACCCTTCTTTTTTGCTCTTGCCTCCTTCCTTGTACCTACAGGTCATCACTTGTCCCAAAACACCAAAAAATAACACTCACCGACCGAAAATCTGAGGACGAAACGATCCATTACTCCACCCCACCCTCATAGAGCTACAAATCGGTCTGTTCCTATGTAAAACCTACCGGATCCAGTTTAATTTTACGTCGGGAGGGCCGGCGACGTCATTCAGACGGCCCAAAGAGGTCATTTCCACGTTATCTTCCTGCTTTCGGACGTAAAAGACAAGATAGAGGCTCGGTAACGACCTGGAGTAAAGTTTATTGCGCTCTAGAGCGTTTTTTGGAGGGGAAAAGTATTTTTTCTTGGGTTTTCCGAAGGAAGGTTAGTGTAAACGCTGTCAAGGATAAGTAAAAGAAGTTATCTAATCCTACTTATGGTTTTTATGCGTATGCAAAGTGTCCTAAAGTCCGTGATTGTTGGTTTAAGTCCTGTAGGAGTGTTTTTTCTTCGGTTTCCTTCAAGGAGGAGAGCTTAAACGACGGTAAAGATACGTAAAAAGTTATCTAAACCCATTTCTGGTTTTTATGTGTATGAAAAGTGTTCTAAATCTCGTGATTGTTAGTATGAGTCGTAGATGAAGGTTTTGAACTCTCTATTATAGTGGGAAAGTGGAATCTTTGAAGAAGAAAACTTTGAGGATTCTTTATTTTAAGTTAGGGACACGTTTACTTGATAAGAAAAATTGAATAAAAAAGACGCAGTACAAAACGCTTCAACACAAATAAAGGATTATGTTATACAGGGTAGTCCGGACTGTATTCCGGAAATTTCGGCAGCATATTCTATCTAATTTCTTATTTTTCTTGTGTTATATTTCTTATTTTTCTTGTGTTATATTTTTCTTGTTTATATTTTTGAGCTTATAAGTAACAAATAACGCTAATAACAAAAAATTCAATTACTTTTTATGTCATTTTGAAACATCGTTAATGGAACCGTTAAAATGACTTTTTAAACGTGACATGACAGTAGCTTTATTAGAGTTTCCAAAAAGTACGGTTCTAGAACGGTTCAAAACACTGGCACAATATGACATTCTGCAACTTTTGACATGAATGATTGTCGTAATTAGACTGTGCGATTGTTTTAAACCGTCCTAGAACCGTACTTTTTTGGAACTCGAATTAAGCTTATATGTTTTTCTGACCTAATTATCGTAGTTTGACATGAATAGGCCCTAAATCTCCAAATATCTTAAATTCTTTAGAAACTAAAAAGAATAATACTAATTTGTTATTTTTTTGGAAATAATTTGGTATTTTTGGTACTTGTTTCCCAAAATTGGTATTTATTGTACACCATTTTTCGTAGCGGTTTACCCCTCGGATTGCTCGTAGGAAATGTATATTTTTTCACCCAGTAGATTTATACAGGTACGGACAAAGAGCTATCACTTTTCAAAACAGTTAAAACACATGTAGGTGGCGCCCCCTACATATAGGAGTCATATTTACATCAAAATCAAATTTCTCATGTCAAAAAACTCCCAAACACTATTTTTTTTTCAAATATTGACGTTACTTCCGAAATTATTTGGAAAAAATCGAAATAGAAATGAAACTTCTACACCCTGTATCTCCGAAACTAAGCATTTTAGGACATATATTTATACGAACTTTTTTACTTATTTTTATCTGCAGAATATGCTACCGAAGTTTCCGGTATACAGTTAGGACCACCCTGTATTTTTGACGTGGCTGTAGGCCTGTTCACTGAGACCTTTTCAAATTTATTGTGGTCCTCTTCTGGTTTATAGGTTACAGTTTTTCAGTCCTATCCTTTTCAAAAAGTCCAACAACTTGGAGACTGAACTCTCCATATTGCTTTGTTAGAGTGCACTGCTATAATTGTCGTTTTAAAATGAGATAAAATTAGGTTTAGAAGCTCTATTTTGGCATTGCCATTAAATAAAACGAAAAAAAAAATATATTCCTATAGATTTTTAATTCGTTTTCCGGGTCAGGGCCGCTTCTGGCCATTATGCAGATTTTTCCGAAAATCGAATTTTCCAGCCCATTGGCGTCCGATGCGGTTATCGACGCAAAACCTAATAAAAGTAACAGAACACCGAGGACGTGCGTAATTCCAAATTCGAAACGAACAATAAAAAGGGGATGCTTGAATAAAAATTAGATTTAAATGCATTACTTGAATTATTCGGCCATATGTAGAGCGTTCAATAAAATTAGGCATATATCGTTAATTTTTGAAGCTGTACCTACTTTATAATGTATTTTGGTAGTTTCATTTTTTTATTGACGCTTCACAGCCATCACAGTTTCCGGCTAATAATGTCAAAAAAGGACACCTCAAAATGTTGATGTATTTTAACGTTTAATATATTTTATTCTAGTGTGCCGATTTTGATAATTCTTTAAGCAATATGTAGCTAAATTTTTAGATTTTTTAGTATCTCTTTCTGAATTAAAAACAAAAGTTCCCATCTATCAATTATACGAGGGAGAAAAATGTTGATATTTTGTTGAAAGTTTGAAACACCCTGTGGAATATGTTAAGACAGCAATGCGATTAAAAGTAATTTCATCATCTAGGTAGGTACGTCCTTTCTCGATGTTTTGTTTTTTGGTTCATCTCAATAGCTTTATTTTTTTTGGACATATTCGTTTTTGAAGAAGACACTAACATGTTTTCGTAATTTTTACATTAAAACCGTATCTTTGCTTTTGGTCCTATAGTCAACAGATACCAATTTTCATCCAAATATTGACGTTACTTCAGAAATTATTTAGAAAAAATCGAAATAAAAATGAAACTTCTACACCCTGTATCTCCAAAACTAAGCATTTTAGGACATACATGTATAGGAACTTTTTTACTTATTTTTATCTGCAAAATATGCTGCCGAAGTTTCCGAAATATAGTTCGGACCACCCTGTATATAATAAAAATAATTTATTAATTATTTTTATAAAAAATTTTTTTTCAAAAATATGATAGATAAAATACGACTGACAGAATTATAATAAAATATTAACGGAATATACTCTAATAAGCCTTATATTATGTTTTCTAATCCGCGTTTCTCAGCATTTTCTTTACGATATACACAAATAGCTACCGTTTTATACCAGTTTTAAACGAGGATTAAAGTTATTAGAGTCGTTAGGAACAATACCGGCTTAGTTGGCGTTGTAAAAACGGCAATAAAATCGAAACTGAATTTATAGAACTGTCAATTTTCTTAACTCCGATCCGTCACTTCGGAAAAGAATGGAAAAAATGCGGGGATAATTGATGACCCGGTGTAGATTATTATGATTTAATTAGCCAGGGACAAACGTTGCTCGTAAATAATAACCGGGTGTCGTAAATAAGACGGTGACAGTGCCGATTATATGTGGCAACAGTGTAATTTACGATCGAAATTTTATTGGAACAATGTTAATGGGTAATAGGCGTTTTTTTATTATTATCTAGGCTTCTGTAGATAATGACATAGCAAAAATATATACATGATTTGATCCTGTATGTACAAATATTTTTCGTCAAGTTTAAAGTTTAAAATTTTTACCTTTATCCCCATTTTCATGAAATTTTTAGCAAACTGTATATAAATCTATTAACTCTAGTTCATAAAAACAGTTTTTTTTATACTTCAGTATTTGGCTTATTATACAGGGTTAATTGAAGGGTTGTTTTTTCATCTAATTTTAAAACATTCTGTGCAATAGTTTCGTGAGTAATTATTCCTAAAACATTATTTTTCGATCGGAACCATGTCTCCGGAGCATTTTGTTTTTTGACTAATGTTTTTGGTTAATTTTTAAGAACGAAATGAACTGAAATGAAAAAAAAAAAACAAAATATTCAGGAGACATATGATTCTGAACGAAAAAAAACTGTTTTAGGAAAATTTGCTCAAGGAATTATTGTTCAGAGTGATTCTCGGGTGCCACAGTATTTTTGTGCCAAATTTGGTTAAAATCGGTTTAGCGGTTTTTGAGTTATCGTGTCTGATAACTCAAAAATAGACAGACAGACAGACAGACAGACAGACAGACAGACAGACAGACAGACAGACAGACAGACAGACAGACAGACAGACAGACAGACAGACAGACAGACAGACAGACAGACAGACAGACAGACAGACAGACAGACAGACAGACAGACAGACAGACAGGACAGACAGACAGACAGACAGACAGACAGACAGACAGACAGACAGGACAGACAGACAGACAGACAGACAGACAGATGGCATGGACAGACAGACAGACAGACAGACAGACAGACAGACAGACAGACAGACAGACAGAGACAGACAGACAGACAGACAGACAGACAGACAGACAGACAGACAGACAGACAGACAGACAGACAGACAGACAGACAGACAGACAGACAGACAGACAGACAGACAGATGACAGACAGACAGACAGACAGACAGAGATACAGACAGACAGACAGACGAGACATGAACAGACAGACAGACAGACAGACAGACAGACAGACAGACAGACAGATTAGACAGAGACAGACAGACGAACAGACAGACGAACAGACAGACAGACAGACAGACAGACAGACAGAGAGACAGACAGACAGACAGACAGACAGACAGACAGACAGACAGACACCATGAAAATATTTTGTATTTAGGTCATTTATGACCCAAATAACTCATTTTGAGTGAAATTAATAGCCTACCATACCAACAGGTATGGCTAAAAATCGCATTAGTACAGGTACGATTTAGGAGCCAGCACGGTATAGGAGAATTTCCCCTACTGCTGTAATTCTAAATAACACGCTAATTGAAAAGTGATAAACCCATAAGCAATGCGCCGACTTTCCCAAAACATTTTACACGAAATAACCGTTCCCCAAGCTCCCCTTTTTAAGAGGGGAGAGACGGTTTTATTCCCACCGCGCCTAACCTCAACGCTTCTTAATATTTTCATTACACCATCCGGAGCATAAAATTCCCTTAGACGCGCTTTTGTCTTCATTAAAGTTTTAGGTTTTAAGAACGGAGGATGTCGAACAGGGCACAACTTCCCCTCTTTACCCTCCTTAACCCCCCTTCGCTCTTCTTCGTGGCTATTCCTTCCTGACGTCCCTGGTCCTTTCAAGGTTCGTCGATTTCGGGAATCGCCTTCGTGGAAGTAATCTAAGGGGTGGTCTCTGTGTTTCTGGTTAAGGAATTCTCGTTTCGGGTGAGGCATTACAAGGAGCCCTTTGTTCGAAGTCAACGGTTGTGGGTATTTTACGAGATAGAACAGTGTTTTTTCTTCTATAAGTGCTCTGTTTTATTTTAAAAATAAATATATATACGATGATAATAATGATAGCTCTTTACCAATGCCTTACCATTGCTTGGTACAAAGAACCACACATTTATCAGACTATTGCACCGACATAGAATACATTCTGTCCTTTTTTCTTGTGACTTTTTCATTAGCTTTAAATGCTTTTAAATGAAAAAAAAATATATTTTCACTAAGTTCGTTCACTAATTTCCTCAAATTAGAAAATAAGAGTAAATAAAAAAAAAGGAGTGAAATCACAAATTCGTAAAATAACATAAAGTCAGTATCATAAAAGCATGTACGATATTTTTAACCCTTTTTTTAATTCTGGAGTCTCATATTTTTAATAATTTTCCTAAAAATTAAAATAAATTAAATTGTAGTAAACAAAGAATGGAGTGAGATAATGAGAACAGAAATTACTACCGAAACAATATCAGAATGGCATGTAAAATTTTCGCTATCAGGCAGCAAATAATAAGTTCAGCGGTTTGGAAAATTGAAAGGAAAACCCTAGTCCTTTTCCCTTTCTACCCCCAAGTTCCTCCATCGTATACAATCTGAAAGAAGGGTGAATTTGTAGCTGCTGTGGTGCTTTTTTCTTTACTGAATTTGGGAAATTTCAGTATAGAGGACGTTGAAAATTTGAAGTAAATGAGGGAGGAAAGTAGATAATTAAAAATGGAAGAAAAATAAATTAATAATAATTATTTTGTCGCACGAAGAGGCCTAACTAGGCATTTTGGAGAGAAATTTGGAGACTCACGTACACACATGACTTATTGGAAGAACAGTCGATGACTTTAATTCTTACTGAAATTAGATCAAATCAATTTACAACATTTTTCAAAACAATTCATTACAAAAACGAGCTTAATCCACTTACCCCATTAAAATTAATAATAATTATAGGAAGAAAAAAATCGATACACCATATTAATCTGCATATTTATATATACATACGGGTAAATGAATGAACTCGTAATTTACTAATTAAAATTATGCGTAATAGTGTACAGTCACGGAAAATAATTAATACGTTAATATTAAAGAGCTATTTTCGATGTAAATCACTGCCAGTGTGCCTAATGAGATTTTGTACGATCAATAACCTCTATGCTAGAGCTATGCCAGACTCTAGATTACCGACAAACAGAAGAAAATGAAAAAATCATCCAAATATCATCTTTATACGGAGCAATCAAGAATGATTGAAAAAGAGCTGGCTATTCTGATTTTGTTGTCTCTGGTTGGCAATAAATGAAGAAAGTTTAAGAGTTTTTCATTAAATATTATGATGTTTTCTTATTTTATGTTTTTCTATAAAATAAAAAAAAACATCGCTGTCCCTGAAGAGCAAAAACTTACATGCAGCATATCTACAATTCGTTATCACTCTCCCTCACTCTAACATCGTTTCCCTTCTTATTATCCCTGTCTCTTTCTCATGTCATCTCATGAATATATATGAAGCCATTATTTGAAGTGCCTTATTCGAGATATGTGGCGGTTATAGTAACAGTGCTTGTGTAACGGTTGTAGTATACGAATTTTTGTGCGGAGAGGCTCAAAAATGCGGAGAGGCTCAAAATTAAGTCATATTTCAATATGATAATAACTAGAATAGTAATTAGGAACAACAAGAAACAGTGAAGCTGAGAAACAACCGCGAATGCGGATTCTCATCTGGCGAACTCAGATCCAACAGCAGAACTGTTTCGTGTCCAATATCTAAAGAATAATTGATTTAAAAGGATTTACCAGTTCTACTTTCATTGTTGCGAATTAATAAATTATCAGGGTGCGTTTATGTTTTTTTTTTATTTTTTTGTAAATAATAAATAGCACTGACATTAAGACGTCATTAATTTAGATAAATCGCGATTTTTTAACGATAAAATAGTGAATTATCAACCAGCAAAGTCAGATTTTAAAGAAGAATAATTCAGGAAGATCTTCCGCAAGTACTTGGGCCTACAACATCCTGAACTGTACACTGGCCATTGTATGAGAAGATCATCCGCTACGTTACTGACTTAAAAAGACACGGAGGATGGCGATCTGCAACGGTTGCAGAAGGATGTATCGAAGAGTTCATCAACAATAAAATAGAGATTGCGAAAAAGTTTCAAGGTGCTGACAGTGTTCCAGAACGAACCATTGCACGTTGGAGGCATACAAGGTTTTACAATTTCTGAATCTACAAAAAAATCATTTTAATTTAATGCTAATGTTAATCTATAGTTATTAATGATACAAGTTCGATACGAACATCATAATGAAACGCGTGTAACGTTGTAACGTAGCTACACAAGTTTCCTTAAAAAGTTCGTATCGAACGAGTATCATTCAAAATTTAATCTACGACGCGACACGAAGGACGATCCAAAGAGATTTGATTTAATTTAAAATACCAGAGATATCCTCATAAAAATTAAAATTCAAAATTATCAGGTGCTCATATTAGTCGACGCCGTGGTAACCGTGCTTGTTGATTGTTCCCATTTTGAC
>NW_022146537.1:0-17721 GCF_002938485.1 Sitophilus oryzae
TATTCTGTTGTTTATTATTTTTGTGAAAATTTGTATATTTATGCATATATATTTTTAGTATACTTTTATTTAATTTTTTTAGATTTATATGCACAGAAGTTATCCCAGAGGGAAAAAGGAAGACAGAGGAGGTCTTAGATAGTTGTCGCCCGGAGTCTACAAAGAACAGGAAAATAAAAGTTACATCAAAAAAGCTGATCTGTCGCAAAACTCCTTCTTGTGAGGGTAAGTACTATTTGTATATCTCTATGAATAAAAAAACTAAGAAATATGTGTGTCCCGCTGTTTCAGAATATTTTCGCAGAGTCTACAACAAAGACATCCTCGATACAGGTTGAGCTTGTTCGGGTACCACTCGACAGCCATATGTCCTGTTAAAAGACCTGTTTAATCCGCACTTTATTCTCTGTTTATTATTTACATTAGCAGTTCCTTTATGGTTTGTTAGCAGTTCCTTGCTATGCCTGTGCCGCTGTCTATTTCTCCAGTGACAACTCTGCTTTTTGCTGGTCGTATTAAATTGATTATAATGATTTAATTGCTCAACTTAAGTTTTTTTAATATGTTCCTTCCTTAATCTTTTTATTCAAAAATAGGCGTTCCCTGTCTACGGAATATTGAGACACTCTCTATAAAAGAACACTTATTAAAACTATAAGCGATACCAATTAAACTTTTAGTTACGTAATCGAGAGCGCGATTTTTAAATTCATTGTTGCCAACTATGGACATATTCGGCGCCGAGCTGACTAACTGGAATTTAAATTTCCCGCTGGGGATTCAGGTGGCAGCTCTGCTGTAAAAAATGTCAAGTTTTACTAGCAGACCTTGCAGTCGAACATTGTTCTTTTTAGAACCGCTTTTAGTGCAAAGTGTACAAGATAGCTTTATAGCCATTGTAAAAAACTTATCGCAACGTTTATTAGAATATTTTGAACGGGAAAGTGGTAGTAACGGCTTCTTATGTCCCTTAAGTGCTGTTAGGAGTTGAGTTAGGTAGTTTAGTTGAGTTTATGTAAATAATAACTGTTTATATATTTATAATGAATATATTTTTGTTTCCTAAAATATTTTGATATAAAAGAAAGAATATGTAAAAGTGATCAAGGCTGTGCCGGTCAAGCATAATCACGTGACTAAAAGTTTATTTGGTATGAAGTAAACCGGGTGCGTCTCAAAAGTAGCTCACCCCTATAACTTTTTTATTTTTTCAGATAAAAAAACGAGATTTGGTTTCTTAGTATATGACATAAATTAGGATTGATAAGTGTATTCAATTGTTTTTGGTCACTTCCTGTTTCACCGGAAATGACTACAACTTTTGATTTTTAAATGGCACTCTCGGTATTTTTTTACTTTATTCGATAGAAAATGACATTCTGAATAGAATGACATTTCATATATCAACTTTTGACATTCTCGCTTAATAAAAAATTGTATTTTAAAATTCAATCTAGAGTGCCGTGGCTATGTTAAAAACACTAATTCTTCATCAAGGAGCCTTGGAAAAATAGATTTGATCGTCTAAAGTTTTTAGTGTCTTGTCCTGGCCAGTTAGAAAATGCTCAAATCGTATTTTTAATCATATCTCAATTTTTTCAAATGGAACGAGGGTGGCTCATTAGCATATTTGGAAAAAGCATTTTTTTACGAATAATTTGATACCATACACTTGGTATTTCGAGTCAAATTTTCGTTACAAACCGCAAATTATAATTTCAAATAAACCATATGCGAAAATGTCAAAAGTTGACATATGATATGTCATTCTACTCAGAGTGACATTTTCTATCGAATAAAGTAAAAAAATACCGGGGGAGTCATTTAAAAATCAAAAGTTGTAGTCTTTTCCAGTGAAACCGGAAGTGACCGAAAACAATTGAATACGTCAATCAATCCTAATTTATGTCATAGACTAACATCCCAAATCTCGTTTTTTTAACTAAAAAATAAAAAAGTTATAGGGGTGAGCCACTTTTGAGACTCACCCGGTATGTAAAGTCATATAATTTTCTAAATTCATGTCATAAAACAGTAGCGACTCGTGGGTATAAAATTAGGTAAATTAGATGAATTAATTTTTTTAAATTGCGCCGCAGGCGAAATTTTTTTTAGCGCATTCACCATTTTGTCAACATTTTTTAAAATATTATTTGAAAAATTTTTGCTGCGTTCACCATTTTGTCAACATTTTTTTTTGATATTATTTATTTTGCATTCCAGTGAAAATATAATTAAATTTAAATTAAATATAATAAACATTATGTATATACAGTGTCCACCATAAAGTTGGATCCATATGGACGTTTTTTTTTATATTAGAGTTTTAAAAAAAACTTTTTGTGACAATCACTTCTGCTTTGATAACAACTTAAAATGCACAAAGTCAAAGTTGACAGCTAACATCAAATACAAAATATTTAAAAGAAATTTTTATAAATTGGTTAAATTATTATTATTTTAAAATAGGTTACTAACAAAATTATGTTTCAACTTTGACTTGATGCATTTTAAGTTGTTTTTAAAGCATAATTGATTGCCACAAAAAAAAAATTTTATCTCTAATACCAAAAAAGACGTCCATATGGATCCAACTTTATGGCGAACACTGTAATTATTATTGAATGGCTTCCCCAAAAAACGTGGTAACCGACATTTTTTTCCAAAATAGAGATTTCAGTGAAATAAGGTTGTAATTTTCATATCAGTATGACGTTTTTTCCTCGGTTTCGTTTTTTTTTTCCTTCGGTTTTTTCACTGAAATTTCGATATTGAAAAAATTGTTGGTTACAACCGAAGAGCCATTCAAATATTATTCAATTGACCTATTATGCAGAGGTCCGCCCGGAAAAAAATAAATAACTTTAAATAAAAAATTACCATTTTATTATTTAGATACATGTAAATATATTAAACTAAATTAATATTTTAAGCAGTAAAGTTTTTTCTTTATTTTGAGTATTTTTTCGGTAAAGTGCCCCTTCAGCTACTGCACCTGACGAGCCGCCACTGTCATAAAAACATATCATCAATGGGCTCTTTCACTATATTTTGGAATTAGCATAATTGAATAAAGCAATTAATTCTATAATTTTCTGCTATCTCACTTTTGAAAAATTTGAAGTCGTTCTTAAGAAAATAAATAAAAACAAAAAAGCCCAGAATAAAAATCCGCACTTTATTTTTAATACGTCACACCTGGCATGTTGAAAAACGGCAACACGGCCGCGGCCGGGCAACCATGCTGACCCACCACCACCTCCATACAAGGCCATTCAACCTTTTCCAATATGGCGGAAGTAGAAGTGCTTTATTTTGTGCGTATTTTAAAACCTGTTTTATTTCCAAATAGACATTTTTCACACAAATGTCGGGTTAGATTACGTAATATTTCACTAATTTTTTAATATACAGGGAGTCTAAAGTTCTCCACATAAGTATGAAATTTTTTGTATTATTACTTTTATGAAAACATCAGTTAGTTACTTTTTATAAAAAGGTCTGCTTTCTCAGAAAATAGGTAGTGTTAAAATATTCAAACTTGAGGTAGCATATATAGGGTGTTCAAAATCATCGGAAAAAGAAATAACCAGAAATATATGACAGAAAATGGCAATATAAACTAAATATTCAATTGCAAAGACTTATCTACCATAGTTTAGAATTTACTGAACGTTTGATAAATATATACTATTATGGACAGTATAGGAAGTTACTTGTCTTAGTAAAAGCCTTGGTAAATGCTCTTGGAATTATAAACTACACTGGCTTGGGTCAAAAAATATGGAATATTTTTTCTATGTTTTGCAGCATTACACAAATGGGAATAAATTTAAACTATAATAGGTGAGGAGAAATAAAAAATATAATATGTGTTTCAAAATTTTATATAGAAAAAAAACTAAATACCTTTTTGGGGGTTCGTAAGTAAAACTTACGCCTTAGCTTAGTTTTCTTTACTCTTTCTCTTTACATAGGGCATTCTCTTTGTGGTAAACACTTCGTTCCTTTTTTTGCACAGTTCTTCAATAAAATATTGGATATTCTGAACAAGATGGATTTAATAATAAATTCTGATATATGTGAGGGGCAATTGTGACCTAAAAAATGACTTACATCCAGGCCATTTATATTTTCAAATGTCAATGTTGTCAATATCTTTCTGTGATCTTTTTGATGTAAAAAGCTTGATTCTTCTTCCAATATTTTACTTATATATAGTGAGGTAAGTGTAAGCAGTAGCCATAACTACATCCTCACTAGGGTAACAGAGGCTTTGGCCTTTGGCCTTTTTGAGGCATATTTAATGCACTTCTTACCCGAGAACTACTAGTAGGAGTGAAATTATCTCTTTTAATAGTTGTCAACCATTTTTTACGAAGCTCGTCATTTTGGGGGAATATAAAAGCAGAAACCTTGGGACCCCCTCTATAATTCCCGTGACAATTTGGAACAGAGCATGTAAAAGGCATGCTACAATAAAATGTTAATACCTACCCTTTAATACCTATCTTTTGATTATTGTAAGTAACCATTATAAAGTACTATGCAGACTGGCGGCGAAGGCTTTTTACTCATTTAGGTGTAATATCTTGATAAATACTTCCAGAGTTCTTACCTTAAAATAATTAATAATAGAGGAGTACGACAAGCACAAAAGTTTGAAGTTCCCTATGTGGAATGTCTGGTTTGGATTTTTATTACACTGTTATTTTATCACAATTTTCTGATCACACCATGCACTGAACACTAAGAACTAAACAAACGTGTTGCAGAAGCACAACAAACTAGAGATAATTAATTATTTCTGGTATGCAATCGGAACTAGAAACCACTACCGGCTTTTCAGGTTAAAGGTAAACAATTTAATAATGCGCTGCCTTCGCCGCCATATTTGCCTTGCCCATATTATGTTGATTGGCCTTGAGTTGAGGTGGTGCTGGTCAAATCAAATCGCAATATTGCCAGTTGTTGGCTGGCGCACGAGCACGGTTCTGCAATGTGATTGGGCGTATTTTTCATACGTCATCAATTGGCACTTTAAAATTATTTCAAATTAAAGCAATTTTGAGGGCCTATAAAAAAATTATTCAATGTCATGGAACTATTTTTTTTTGGATAAATATACTGAAAATAGTCTTCTATTTCAGATTTTGTCCTTGAATTGAGTATTTTATTTTTTGTGAAAGAGCCTATTGCGGTATTTTATTAATTCTAGAGACTTTACAGTAGTTATTAACGTTATTATTAAACTTTAAAAAAGTTGGAAGTAGTAGTAATTGTTTATTTTCATAAATTTAGATGGGGAAGAACCCGGAGTGGTCTGCAAACTATTGACAGTCGAAGAAATCAAACTACCGAATAAACAAAACCCAATCAAACAGAACAAACCAACAATGAATAATAGCTCAAAAAATATTAAAAGTCTAAAGAGCTATAAAGACCTATTGAGGAGATGTCGAAGTAAATCCAGTGACCGTTCGAAAAATGAAGGGAAAAAACGGCAACCCTGTATAAGGAAGGGCGACGAACAGAAGAACGAGACTAAACGTAAAGAAGAAAGTGAAGATAAAGAGTGTTAGGTACAATGCTAGAAGGGGGTAAGGTTAAACATACATGTTCAAAATTAAAAGTGTACAAACTGTAGAAAAACAGTAAAAGTAAATAAAATACATAAAATGTGTAATATATTTTTTGTTGTTTATTTAAAAAAGTGTGTACTTCCTATAACCCATATCCTGTCAAGTTCATGTCCAGCACAGTCATATACAGGGTAGCTGATGTGTATGGGAACGGTCAATTAATAGGTAAAATATACAAGGTACCGCAAAAAGTTAAATACAAAAGTTATAGGGTTTTTAAATTTTTATAGTAGTTAATTTAAGTTGATCATAAAGTGTGGCACATCAAAAATTATTTTTTAAAAGACAACCTCCTGTATATTATTGCATATTTCAATAATTCCTTCAATTTTAAGCAATAATGATAATAGATACACATAATGTAGATACCTAAATTCAAGTACTTTCAAATTATGAAGTTTTTATTATGAAATGTTGTAATTTCCAGACTTGATATAATCTCATTTTATACATCTATAAATGCTAACTTGAAAACTAATGTCAAATATTATTAAGTATCACAGTTTCCGCAGAATGGCATCGTTAAATAAAACATGAATGAAACCGAACACATGGAACTTAATTAAACCGAATTGTTTAAGTGATATTTTCAAAAGTGAATAACTCGGAAACCGTTGGTTTGAGGTAAATCGTGTGTATCCCGATTTTTGCTTAGAATTGAAGAAAGAACCAAAATATGCAATAATATACAGGGTGTTCCATTTAAAAAAATGAAACTTTGATGTGCCACGACTTTATGACAGACCCTGTATACTTAAACTTATTACCCGCTAATAGAAATTTAAAAACTCTATATAACTTTTATATTTAACTTTTTGCGGTACCTCTTATATTTTACCTAATAATTGCTAATAATCTACCGTTTCCATACATAAACAGCGACCCTATACAGGTATTATATACAGGGTGGTCCGAACTGTATTCCGGAAACTTCGGCAGCATATTCTGCAGATAAAAATTAGTAAAAAAGTTCGTATAAATGTATGTTGTAAAATGCTTAGTTTCGGAGATACAGGGTGTAGAAGTTTCGTTTTTGTTTCGATTTTTTTCAAATAATTTCTGAAGTAACGTCGATATTTGGATGAAAATTGGTGTCTGGGGTTTTTTTGACATGAGAAATTTGATTTTGATGTCAATATGACTCCTACTAGTAGAGGGCGCCACCTACATATTTTTTAACTGGTTTGAAGAGTAATAATCGTCCGTACCTGTATAAAACTACTGGGTAAAAAATATACATTTACGACGTTTTCCACGTGAAAAAGGTCTCTTGGTAAAAATCGCTACGAGTAATGGTTTTCAAGATATTTGGAATCGAAATTATCAATACCTGTCATCGTTGACATAAATTAAACATGTTTACTAAATAGTTATTAGACTGAGATCATAAATTTGTACCAAAAGTTCAACAGAAACTGTTTTATCACCATTTTTTGCAGAAAAATTATGATTAATTTTAAAAAAATAAAAATTTCCCAAATTTATTATTTCAGTGAATTAACTATCTACTCAAAGTGTTTAATTTTTCGTCAATAATGACATGTATTGTCTATTTCCATTCTAAATATCTTAGGAACGGTTGCTCGTAGCGATTTTTACAAAGAGATATTTTTTAAGTAAAAAGTCACAGAGATGTATATTTTTTCACTCGGTAGTTTTATACAGGTACGGACAAAAATTTATTACGCTTCAAAACAGTTAAGATACATGTAGGTGGCGCCCACTACTAGTAGGAGTCATATTGACACCAAATTCAAATTTCTCATGTCAAAAAACTCCCAGACACCAATTTTCATCCAAATATTGACGTTACTGCAGAAATTATTTAGAAAAAATCGAAATAAAAATGAAACTTCTACATCCTGTATCTCCGAAACTAAGCATTTTAGGACATACATTTATACAAACTTTTTTACTTATTTTTATCTGCAGAATATGCTGCCGAAGTTTCCGGAATACAATTCGAACCACCCTGTATACAGGTACCCATACAAATATTTTCAGGGCTGGTAGTTCTCGATAAAAGAAACATATTTTCTCTTTGCTATTTTTCAGATAAGTCCAAAATAACAGAGTTTTTTAAGTTTAAAAATAAAAAAAAAATATATTTTTTCTGAAAAAATTTTGAGAGCCACCGGATTTTTCTGTATTTGCATCCCTTTAGTGCCGTAACCATAGAGTAAAGCTGTAACTATGGTAATATCACAGATTAAGAAATTATACCGTGGGGAAGTTTGCGGTGAAGAGGCAGTTCTAAAAAGTTTTCGATAAGTTTCGATATAAAATATACAGGGAAAATTAAAAAAAAATGCACGATTTTCAACATCTTTTTTTGCGAAAAAAACTCATAGAGTGTAGTGTTCTTGTGGTCAAAATATATCATCCCTGAAAATATTTGCACTTATTTAAGACTCACCCTGTATAATTATTCCAAAAGTGTTAGGAAGTATAATTTGTTAAAATTCTAAAAATAAAAATAAAAAAGTAAATATTCTGATATCTTCAGAAGGTCTAACTTGTATTATAATTTATTATTACAGCTAAAAAAATTTTAGATGAGTTCAACTACGATAGCGAGCATAGTTTTACGCACCGGTTTTGCTAGTGGGGTCTTAATTGGGGATAATTCGGCTATAGCGAAATTTTTTAAAAGTACATAATTATAATTTTAGAAGATGTTCACAAAACATTTAACCACTAGTTGATTAAAAAAAGTATATCATTTATCCTTCAAATTATATTTTATCCTCTCATGGTATATGTCTATTTAATTTTTTTATTATGTAACGAGCACTTTGTTTACTCACTTGTTTCGTCGAACTGTTTGAATCGCACACACCTCGTACTTGAGTGTTTTATAGTTTAGATAACTACACGAGCAAAAAACTAAAATACTTAAATGTTATTACAAAGCCACAATTTCAATATTATTTTAATGCGATCAACATGAACTGTAACCGGAACGACGTGAAATGTGAAATACATAGCGAAAATGTTTCTGATTTCTGCCGTATACAGCGCTGCGGTCGGAATTTTTTGAAATCAGCTGAAATGCACCAAGCCTATAAAATGAAGCGTATTCAACTATTTTGGAGATCTACAAAAATTTTGGTAGAAATAAAAGCTACAACTTGATGTCTAGTACCATTTTAGACGCAAAATGCAGCAGTGTTTTCTACAATTATTATGGGGTTTATTAGAATAATCCAGACAGAGAGGCCAGTTCAAAGTACTGCCCAAGACGAAACAACATGGAGAGGCACAATAACGTCGGTTTCCAATGTTTCATAGGTATTTCATACATGTCCATATATAAAATATAGTTTCTTATATGCAACACACTGCATTTTATTTAAAAAAATTAAAAGAAAATAATAAATTTGAATAAACAATATTTATCGACATATAATTCCGGAAAAAGCCGAACCGCTCCGAAATTATCAAAAGCTTTGGAGAGCGACCTTTGTAAAAAAAGCGCCAAATATAGTATTTTACACATTGTCCTTATGGGCACTTTCCAATCTAAACATGTTTCCTTCTTCTATGACTCTCATAGAGTAGTAGTAGCACAGATTATACAGATTATAAACTTTGTTTTTTCTTTATTGTTTTTCGTGGTTCCAATTTTCGAAATCGGGCAATAGTTAGGTTACTAGTTTGCGCACATAGCACGCCCACTTATGGCCTCTAAAATTGTGCACAGCGCCTGACCGGCACAGTTATTAGAGAGATATCGGAAAACCGAATAGCGTCATGCAGTATTTACGCGTACCTTATCATGGTTACGATCAAGTTGCGGATCAATTACACCAAGCGCTATTTCTAAATAACGTTTAAAAATTGCTTAAATGGGCATGTGCGAGTATTTGACAACCGGGGCCGGCCGGCGAGATCTTTTATTTTAGGTTATGTTTGAACTGTTTTGAATTATTACTTTAGTTTTATTAGGTAATTTGATATTTAAGTAGCTGGGGTTAGTTTTAATTAAATAAATATGGCCCAAAATATGGATTCCACCTCTTCCAATATTAAAGAACCTATAAAGAGGCTTAGGTTTACAGCAGATGACGACTTAGCCCTTCTAAGAGAATTTGTTGTTTGTTGCCCTAAACCCACTGGCAGACGTTGAACAATAAAGCACTGGAAATAAGCACTTTAGCCCTTTAGTTTTAAAATACCTAGTAAACAAAACAATTTCAAAGTTAGGTTAAGTTTAAATAGCGGATGCGACGCGAACAGAATTCTTTCCGTTCCGATAACTATAAACGAAGAGAGTTAATACCACCACACCTGGCCTTACTAACGTCCATGTACGCTATTCGGTTTAGCGATATCTCTCTATTACGCTGTTTATTGTTATTTTACGCGAGTTTATTTTTGCGCACAGAAAATTTTACTCGTTTGCACATCGTCGTAAAAAACAATTTTCGTACCACGAATTAGGGACAAGATTATTATCTGTATACTTATAGGATACCTAATCTGTGGTAGTAGGAAGGAGGAGGATTATTTTTTGTTTTATTTTACTCACCCCATATCGATCAAATTTTTCATCTTGGGCTCCATGGGGTCTCTGTTTGAGAAGATATTAGGATGTATTGCTCTGATGGTAAACCATGTTTCTATGGCGCTTTTGGTCCTTTCGTGGACGTAGTGGCAGGCGTGAAGAAACAGATAGATAAATTCTTCGTGAACTTCAGGTAGATGAGGCTGTGTCATCATCCTAAAACAAAAAATAAAGTTGCTTTAAACAGCTATACCGTGTGGTGAAATTTTTGAATAGATCATATATTATCTCTCCAAATAATTTAATGCAAAACTTGTATTAGACTTTTTTGATGAGGCGTTAAAGTTGTACTTTTGTCTAGAATTTCGTTTTATTTGGAATAGGAATCTAAAAGTTATTTGAAAAAATCTACCTTCAAATTACTAAAAAATTATAATACGGCCAGAGAAAGTTACAATTAAAATACCAGCGAAATGTGATTGTGTCATTGATAAATTCGATGTCACATTTTGTTTACAAAAATTTAAGGTAGCAAATAGAGTAATTTTGTATAAAATAATTATGATTTTCGCAACTTCTGAAAAAGTTACGATGGTTAAACGGCATTTTGCTGGAAATAGTATTCCCGCTGTGTTAAATTTGTTCGCAGCTCAGTCTCCGGAAATTCTATACCGAATAAGTCAACAGTTTGAAACTAAAGGTACTAAGGTATTGGAAGATATACGTGGAAGTGTGAAGATAAAAATAATTGAACAGGAAGAAAACAATAATAACTTGAATATTCTTCATGTTGAAGAAAAGAAAAACATTGACTCCCGTCTATTGGGGATACAGTAAGAAAAGACCACAGGATCTTTCGTCGAACGACTTCTTCCTGTGAAGATCACTCAAAAACCGTCTTTATGGGCATATTAAATACAGAAATTTAGATAAACTGAAAACGACATCTCTGTGGAATGCTAAAGGTTCTCCCCTTAAAGTTTTGTATTGTGAGGCGTGAATTTTACTATCAATTAGGGTATTGTTTGACTGTGAATGGAGAATTTTGTAAACATTTGATTGAGTAGTGTAGTTTAATAAAGTTCCTTTAGTTACAAATATTTCTATTATTTGTTAAATTATTATTGTGGATGTGTGTGGTATGAGCGAGGCCTCTGCGAGTGATCGAGTAATGAACAGCAATGAAGTTATATTTCGCGAATACTATTCTCAGTTCAACTAATTCTTTTCTAGATTATTACTCCAATTTAAAAAAAATTAACCCCCTTTCCAAACCATATAAATTCTTGTATAATTTGACAACGACAAAATTATATTTTTGCTGGTATTTTAATTGTAGATTTCTCTGGGCCGTATTATAAATTTTTAGTAATTTTAGTAAATTCTGGACGAAACTACAACTTTAATATGCCACATTACAAGGGAGATTAATGAACACAATGTAAGAAATAAATGGATTTTTTTTGAATTGAGATTTTGGAAAAGTTTTTATAAGGAATTTAATTTCTGATTATAATGCGTCATTCAGAAACTATGTTTATCAAAGAATGATATTGAAATAGCATTTCGATATCATTCTTTGATAGATAGTTATGCTTCATTTTGATTAACGTCATATTTTTTGCTGTTGTTAAAGTATCACATAAAGTATCTCTTCCGTAGCATTGAACTAAATAAATTTTGTGCTTCTTTAACTTTTTAAAACAGCTAGAAATATGACCATAGATAAGATACTATATAATATAAAATAGATAGGAAACTCAATACATTTTGTTCGGACCGAACGGTGGCGCCATCTCGTGGGTCCAGTAACGAAGTAAAACATAAATTTAAAACGGGTAGTTTCTATTTTTTTCAGATTTTTCCATTAATTCAAGTAAATTGATTCAAGAAAGAACCAATTTACTCGAACCATCTTTATTGAACTGAATATAATAACAAAAAAAAAACAATACAAAACATTATAATAATAAAATGTATCTAGATCTATAACAATTAGGGCAACCTATTTTACAAATAATTAACAATCTTAAAGGAAGGGAAACTATCTTGGTTTATACTATGTAACACATGTTAACACTTACTATTTAATCATTCGGAAACATATGCATTTGGTCATCTTTTTGGTAATTCTTACAGCCAGTAACACAACATTTTTTGCATAAAATCCTTTGGTGTTAAGATAATTATATGACTATTTTTTTAAAGCCTGACATCCCTGTATCTTTAAAAACACCATGTGTAAATAAGTAATTAATATTTTAGCATACACGCAAAGTAATAAAGTGCAACAACGCTAGTTAAAAGTCCATTAGCTTTTTAAGTTATTATTGAAAATGATAGGATATTTATTTTCAAGGCTTACCAACGTCTTTTTAATATCTACTTCGAATTCTGGTATATAGATGTACCTAGACGTTTATTTTTAAAATTTTATACCGCCAGGTGTCGTATTCCTTACGAAATAGCAAAATATCTCTAGCTAAAGATTATGTGACAATAATAATTGTCTGATATTTTAATTCAACATTAAATCATTTTTTCCCGTAATTGTCTCTGTCAAAAACCTTAGTATCTTACGGGACAGATTATATCTTATCTAGACAATATATAGAGTTATTCACTGATAATGTAACAAATATTATATCTTCTTCTATTATTTCCAGTGTTTTTTTTATATATTTTTTTTTTATCTCAAAGCGGGCTTTGATTTTGTGTTGACCTATTTGCCTAGTTATTTTCATCACAATTTATATTCTATGTTATTATTTATCTGCATAATGAAAGACTTTTGAAAAGGTAAATTAACATTCTATATTAGCATTAGTAATTACAATTGAAATCGATACAATAAACAATGAACAAAACTAAAAAACGTATGTTTTTAGTGACGAATATAGTTTTCTAAAAAAACCATCAAAGATGTTCAAACAGCCTTGATGGATACAGGTGAATACACAATAAACATCTTTTGCGCACAAAGTTACAGCGATTTATTAGGCGAACTGGTGTAATAAGTCCAAAAGTTTGTCTCTGCCAAAACCCACTAGCCTTCTGCAATTCTTCTCTCGTCCCAATGGTTCTTCCCTTATATATAAGGTCTTTTAATTTCCCCCATAGAAAATTCGAAAGGGGTTAAATTACTGGTCCTAGCAGGCTAAAATATGAGGCCCCTGGTTCCAATCCAATTCTCTCTAAATTCTCCATTTAATAGTCCAGTTATAACCTTGGCGTTTTAATTATAATTGGTTATACTAGTTATAGAATGTTGACTTACCTTTTCAAAAGTCTTTAATTATGCAGATAAATAAAAATATAGAATATTGAATTGTGACAAAAAATATTTAGGCAACTAGGTCAACACAAAATCAATGCCCGCTTCGATACAAAAGCTTTTTTCGTTTTCCTGTTATTACCGATTCTGAGCCGTCCTAGAATTGTGATGCGTATGCGCAGAAGGAAATATGAAGACATTATTTCATTTGCGCATGCGCTGGAGAGTTCTAGGACGATTCAGAGTCGATAATAACAGGAAAACTAACAGACCTAAAGATAAAAAAGCTAATATTTCTCTCATTCTTCTATTATCGACCTAGGGTATATCGAGTCGATATAGCCCCTAATTCAATATGGATGCGAAACATGGACGCTAAAACAAGAAGACATCAAACGCCTTAATGCGTTTAAAATGTGGATATATCGTCGGATGCTGAGGATAGGTTGGACCTCCAACAACAAACTGTGAAGTTTTAAACAGAATGAAAACTCGTGCACACCTAACAGGCACAATTAATATCAAAAAGTCTTCTCCAAGTCTATAAACGCTTACTTTTCTACAGGGTTAGTCTTAATTCAAATAGGTGTTAGACAGGGATGCATATTTTCACCATTATTGTTTAACGTTTATGCCGAATATATAATCCCAAAATCTCTTCAAAATTGTCCAGAAGGGGCTAAAATAAATGGAAAAATTATAAACAATATATAAGATATAGAATAGAGAATAACTATACTATATTAAGTTTTAATATAAGATACATAAACAACCACCGTGGTATAAAATTTTAAAACAAGCGATCAAGTATCTATATACCAGAATTCGAAGTAGATATTAAAAAGACGTTGGTAAGCCTTGAAAATAAATATCCTATCATTTTCAATATTAACTTAAAAAGCTAATGGACTTTTAACTAGCGTTGTTGCACTTTATTACTTTGCGTGTATGCTAAAATATTAATTACTTATTTACACATGGTGTTTTTAAAGATACAGGGATGTCAGGCTTTAAAAAAATAGTCATATAATTATCTTAACACCAAAGGATTTTATGCAAAAAATGTTGTGTTACTGGCTGTAAGAATTACCAAAAAAATGCCCAAATGCATATGTTTCCGAATGATTAAATAGTAAGTGTTAACATGTGTTACATAGTATAAACCAAGATAGTTTCCCTTCCTTTAAGATTGTTAATTATTTGTAAAATAGGTTGCCCTAATTGTTATAGATCTAGATACATTTTATTATTATAATGTTTTGTATTGTTTTGTTATTATATTCAGTTCAATAAAGATGGTTCGAGTAAATTGGTTCTTTCTTGAATCAATTTACTTGAATGTAAACATCTAGAAAAAAATAGAAACTACCCGTTTTAAATTTATGTTTTACTTCGTTACTGGACCCACGAGATGGCGCCACCGTTCGGTCCGAACAAAATGTATTTAGTTTCCTATCTATTTTATATTATATAGTATCTTATCTATGGTCATATTTCTAGCTGTTTTAAAAGTTAAGAAGCACAAAATTTATTTAGTTCTTTACGGAAGAGATACTTTGTGATACTTTAACAACAGCAAAAATATGACGTTAATCAAAATGAAGCATAACTATCTATCAAAGAATGATATCGAAATGCTATTTCAATATCATTCTTTGATAAACATAGTTTCTGAATGACGCATTATAATCAGAAATTAAATTCCTTATAAAAACTTTTCACAATGTATAATATAATAAAAAAAAAAAATCCATTTATTTCTTACATTGTGTTCATTAATCTCCCTTGTAATGTGGCATATTAAAGTTGTAGTTTCGTCCAGAATTTACTAAAATTACTAAAATTTATATTACGGCCCAGAGAAATCTACAATTAAAAATAGCAAAAATATAATTTTGTCGTTGTCAAATTAATACAAAATTTATATAAAAAAAAAAAAATTAATTTTTTTAAGTAATAATCTAGAAAAATTAGTTGAACTGAGAATAGTATTCGCGAAATATAACTTCATTGCTGTTCATTACTCGATCACTCATAGGCCTCGCTCATACCACACACATCCACAATAATTTAACAAATAATAGAAATATTTGTAACTAAAGGAACTTTATTAAACTACACTACTCAATCAAATGTTTACAAAATTCTCCATTCACAGTCAAACAATACCCTAATTGATAGTAAAATTCACGCCTCACAATACAAAACTTTAAGGGGAGAACCTTTAGCATTCCACAGAGATGTCGTTTTCGGTTCATCTAAATTTCTGTATATAATATGCCCATAAAGACGGTTTTTGAGTGATCTTCACAGGAAGAAGTCGTTCGACGAAAGATCCTGTGGTCTTTTCTTACTGTATCCCCAATAGACGGGAGTCAATGGTTTTCTTTTCTTCAACATGAAGAATATTCAAGTTATTGTTTTTTTCTTCCTGTTCAATTATTTTATCTTCACACTTCCACGTATATCTTCCAATACCTTAGTACCTTTAGTTTCTGTTATTCGGTATAAATTTCCGGAGACTGAGCTGCGAACAAATCGGCGCACACAGCGGGAATACTATTTTCAGCAAAATGCCGTTTAACCATCGAAACTTTTCAGAAGTTGCGAAAATCATAATTATTTATACAAAATTACTCTATTTGCTACCTTAAATTTTTTGGCAAACAAAATGTGACATCGAATTTATCAATGACACAATCACATTTCGCTGGTATTTTAATTGTAACTTTCTCTGGCCGTATTATAATTTTTAGTAATTTGGTAGATTTTTCAAATAACACAGATTCTATTCCAAATAAAACGAAATTCTAGACAAAGTACAACTTTAACGCCTCATCAAAAAAGTCTAAAGTTTTGCATTAAATTATTTGGAGAGATAATATATGATCTATTCAAAAATTTCACCACACGGTATAGCTGTTTAAAGCAACTTTATTTTTGTTTGGGATTAACATTTAGCCTCATCTACCTGAAGTTCACGAAGAATTTATCTATCTGTTTCTTCACGCCTGCCACTACGTCCACGAAAGGACCAAAAGCGCCATAGAAACATGGTTTACCATCAGAGCAATACATCCTAATATCTTCTCAAACAGAGACCCCATGGAGCCCAAGATGAAAAATTTGATCGATATGGGGTGGTAAAATAAAACAAAAATAATCCTCCTCCTTCCTGCACCACCACAGATTAGGTATCCTATAAGTATACAGATAATAATCTTGTCCCTAATTCGTGGTACGAAAATTGTTTTTTACGACGATGTGCAAACGAGTAAATTTCCTGTGCGCAAAATAAACTCGCGTAAAATAACAATAAACAGCGTAATAGAGAGATATCGCTAAACCGAATAGCGTACATGGATGTTAAGGCCAGTGTGGTATTAACTCTCTTCGTTTATAGTTATCGGATCGGAAGAATTCTGTTCGCGTCGCATCCGCTATTAAACTTAACCTAACTTTGAAATTGTTTTGTTTTACTAGGTATTTAAAACTAAAGGGCTAAAGTGCTTATTTCCATTGTTCAACGTCTGCCAGTGGGTTTTAGGGCAACAAACAACAAATTCTCTTAGAAGGGCTAAGTCGTCATCTGCTGTAACCCTAAGCCTCTTTATAGGTTCTTTAGTAAGAGGTGGAATCCATATTTGGGCCATATTTATTTAATTAAAAACTAACCCCAGCTACTTAAATATCAAAATTACCTAATAAAACTAAAGTAATAATTCAAAACAGTTCAAACATAACCTAAAATAAAGATCTCGCCGGCCGGCCCGGTTGTCAAATCGCATGCATTTAATGAATTTTATTTTGAAATAGCGCTTGGTGTAATTGATCCGCGAATTACGTCAGGCGGTAAATGTTTAAAATTGACTCGCGCATATCGTAACCATGATAAGGTGCGCGTAAATACTGCATGACGCTATTCGGTTTTCCCATATCTCTCAATAACTGTGCCGGTCAGGCGCTGTGCACAATTTAGAGGCCATAAGTGGGCGTGCTGTGTGCGCAAACTAGTAACTAACTAGTGCCCGATTCCGAAATTGGAACCACGAAAACAATAAAGAAAAAACAAAGTTTATAATCTGTGCTACTACTACTCTATGAGAGTCATAGAAGAAGGAAACATGTTTAGATTGGAAAGTGCCCATAAGGACAATGTGTAAAATACTATATTTGGCGCTTTTTTTACAAAGGTCGCTCTCCAAAGCTTTTGAAAATTTCGGAGCTGTTCGGATTTTTCCGGAATTATATGTCGATAAATATTGTTTGTTCATTTATTTTCTTGTAATACGTACATA
>NW_022146537.1:20395-31081 GCF_002938485.1 Sitophilus oryzae
GGGAGTAATAATTCACCATGTAATCGAAAGAGAGAAGAGAGAAAGAGTTAGGATAGTTCTTTATATACCTATTATAGGTTAAGACCAGTACTGGATGGCCATCGTAGCGGTTTAGAGAGAGTGTGGCGTGTTGTGCAATTTTCTGTCTCTAAGTAGAGTAGAGTAGCTTGGGCTTAGTTACATTGGAGAAGATGCGCAGAGATTACGCGCTCATCCGACAGTGTAACTGTTGCTTGGGCAGGATCTGGGCATCCGCGTAATGTCATAGATTCTTCTATCGGCGCGTATGAGCGCGAACTGCCCTTCGTAAATATTGTTGTTCTTGGCACACGTCCGGCGACACGGCAGGGATCGACTGAGTGCAGTAGTTAGCTTGGTGTGTTACAGATCCGTGAGTGTGGAGCTACTGAACGGAGACGATAATGAGTTATGTCTTGGACGGTACCTCCGGGTCTTAGCGGCGGGAACAGGCCCCAGGGTCCTCGAATCTCGGGATCGATATGTTGTGTTTATTCTGTTGCCCGTGCGGCTGATTACTCTGGAGTCCGCGCCATCAGGGGGTGCGTGGGCGGAAGGCCAAGCAGTGCATTATGCCTAGATATTTTTTGTAAATCTATGTATAGAGAGAGAGATAAATTAGTCCATCTAGTTAAGATAAATAGAAATAAATAATAGGTCGTTTGAGGGCAACATATCGCAGCATAGCAGTTATGTAGGTCGGAATTATGAACTGGACACCTATCCTTACTTTTAATTTGTGACAGGTATTAAAGTACGCCTCCGCTCAGGGTCAATGCTTCAGGGATTATTTGGTGAGTCTGTGATTTATTATATATTTGTTTTCCTGACAATATAATACTTTAAAACATTTTAAGTATCCTGTCACGACTTATGGTTTTGTTAGTTGTTTAGATTGTTTATTATTTTATAAAGAAAGTAAACAAAAAAAAATCTTACACTTGTTGAACGGCATGTTGAACAGACTTCAAAACGAAGGCTTAAAACGGACATTATAAAGGTACGCGCACACTGACCAGAGCCGCACGCGCCGCATTATTCGCTATTTTGTTTCTTTTTACCCCTACTACACCCGTATTTGCCAACCGAATTTCTCATCAGTCACTTCCGCAGTCCTGTCTGCGCTCGATTTCTCGATAAAAAATGACAACAAACAAGAAATAATATGATCTCCTTGCTAATAGAAGAAGAAGAAATCACGAGAAAGAATCGAAAGTTATAGGTTCACAATATTTGCAAAAATCCACATTATTTCCATATTTAATTGAGGATGAACTAAAAATTTTTCAATATTTCAATATGAGCCATGAAAAATTTGCGAACTTTCTTAGCATATTGAATTTCTAATCTCCTCTTCGGCTACCTACTACAACAATGGACCAAATTACAAAGAGATTATCTAAATATGTTAGGGAGGCTACACCATATAATTGGAAATGCTTGAATAAGCTGAGAATGATGGTGATAATGATGATACAATAATTACCATCGATATTCATTTGATATGCTACTCTGACGCTTTTTTTATCGTATGTTTACTATTTATATAAAACACTGCAGTTAATTGCAGAACAATAAAGCAAATGTAATCAATTTTTCTTAAGATAATGAAACCGGTGAAACATACAAAAAATAAATACATACAGCATAAAATAATTTTCAAGAAATATGTGAATTAGAACACCCGTTATACAGTTCTATTAATGTTTAAATTCATATAAATTATTTTACTAATTTTCACACACATTTGCAAACGCATAAAAGATTTTCTTATAATAGTGATTCTTAATAATAAAATTATACCTTCTATGTAGTTCAGTGAGAAATTAAAAAAATGGCATAGGTTATATAGATCTATTGTGTCCCCCTTTCTTGGGTTATAACTCATCATACAGTCTCAGCTCAGGGCTTTGAGAAAAGCCAGTATCTGAGACGGTTTTACAGAGGGTAGTTCTTAATCTCCGATATGAGTCGTACCAAACGTTATGTTACGACACTTATGGTTGTCGTCTCGGCACACTCATTGCTCTGGTGTTTCCCTAATTTCCACATAGAATATACATTCACCTTTGTTTCTTAGCTTCAACCTGCTGAGGTATTCATTGAAAAGACAGTGTCCTGTTAAGGTGGCTACACACACTACTGCAAGCTTGACAAGCATGCATGAACAATCTTTTTGTACAAGCCATGCATAATTTTCCTTCGCCGCCACACGCTACACGCATGCTTGAACAAGCTTCAGTTTATGCCGCGAAAAAGAAGAAGGAAGTCCGAAGAAAAAGAAGAAGGAAGTTCGCGAAAAAGAAGAAGGAATCCGGAAGGCATTTATCTTTTTAATAACGGCATCCTTTTCGGCTTGGCTGTCAATTAATCTATACTTATTAAGTAAAAGCTTGTATGCTGCATCCTTCTTCACCCTATCATGATATTCTGAGGCCCGATTCTGTAAATATTTCTCCTGTCTAGTGACTCATCAATCGAATACAAATAGCATAGGCTAGACAGGAAATTTCTTCCTACGGAACTTACAGAATCCCACTGCTGGTGATTTAATTCGCCAAAGACACGGCTGATCTTCGTATGCGCGAATAAAACCTTCCAATAATTCTCGATTGCTCCTTTTCAGATCGCTAGACATGATGGCGACGCGACGTATAGGTCAATTATGATCTCGGACTGAACTAATTGTTTGTACAAGCTGAATACATGTGGACACACGTACCGTTTCGCTTGCGCAAGCATGGCTTGTCCAAGCTTGCATGATTCAAATTCAATCAATCATCAAGCGGCTTGCACAATTAAAATGCTTGCCCAAATTTTTCCTACAGACGCTACAGTTTGCTTGTACAAAAAGATTGTTCATGCATGCTTGTCAAGCTTGCAGTAGTGTGTGTAGCCACCTTTAAAAAAACCGTGACAATCCGAAGATTGTTCTTACTTAAATTAAGGAAACTCTTTGATTTTTCTCGGTCGTAAGTCCTGAGAAATTTCTTCGAGTGTCTACACCGTTGGAGGACCCCCATTCCAAGTTACAGAGTCTTCTAGGTTCTTGAGTTCTGGTTTAAGTTGGTTGCGACTTGGAAAGTAGAACGCTTCTGGTTCTGGTTCTGGTTAGTAGTGTTCGCTTTGTGGGTTGGCACCCGGAGTAGGAAAACTTTATTTTCTTTGCCTGATTTGTTCAGCTTCTCTAGGTATTCTTTGACCACCTTTGAATTGATGGTTACTGATAGTGATGGGCAAAACTGTTATTTTTAGATAACAGTTGAAACTGTTATAGTTATTTATAAAAAACAGCTTAAAATAACAGCTTAAAAATAACAGGTTTCTTTATTTTATTGCTAAATATCTGAAAGAGTATGAAGCGGTCGCCGCCAGGCGTATTAACGCAGTTGCAAGTTGCTACAATGTATGTTGCTGTAGTATTTCCAGGGTGTCTAAAAATTTCTAAATATCGATTGTTATCTAAAATACCTCTCTAAAAACGGTCGTTGTTTACAAATAAGCGCTGTTTACAAATTGCGATATAAAAAAGCCAAAATTCCGCCACTCGTCTATACGTATACATTCCGATCTACCTACGCCTTGCCCCTCGATCGGCGTAGATCCTGAATTGCGTAGCAGTGTACAGGGTGCATCTCACTCGACGGGCAAGAAGCTCTTAGTTATAATTTTACCATTTGTGGTCAAAAAATAGCAATATAAGAAAATGTGTAGTATATTCTTCATAAGTAAACCAACTATACACTAGAGTTCGAATTAATTTTACACTTAAACTAGCGTGTACCCGCGACTTCGTTCGCGTCGAATTAATAATTTGTAATGGTGATGATAAAGCAAAGCAAGAATTTCTATTGACATACAAACTGGATAAAATTTTCTCACATTTGCCAAAAATAAGCTTTAAACGTCGAGCAGTTTAAGCAGAATCGTGGTTAATCAATTACTCAACTTTTTGGAACACCCTGTATTATTTTTTAAAAAATTTCAAAATATGTAAAAAAACAAAATAAATTATGCGTGTCCAAGCGTTTTCCCGAAAGACTAACCGTTTTTTAAATAACAAATATTGTAATATTTGAGGGGCGTTTTCACCCTCTTGGAATTTAAGATTCGAGAAACCCCTCCTTATCGAACCTCAACCCCACAGTCAATCCGTTTGCCAAAAATCAGCTTTAAACGTCAAGCAGTTTAAGCAGAATCGTGATTACTCAATGGTCACATTTTATGAAACACCCTGTATATATTTTTAAAAAATCTTAAAATATGTAAAACAACGAAATAAAATATACGTGTTTAAGAGTTTTTCCGGAAAACTCACCGGTTTTTAAATAAAAAATATTCTAATATTTGAGGGTGGTTTCACCCCCTTTGAATTCGAGTTTCGAAAAATCCCTTCTTATCGAACCTCTACACCCTAAAGTCAATCCGTTTTCCAAAAATCAGCTTTTTACGTCAAGGGCTTTAAGCAGGATCGTGATTAATCAATGACCAGATTTTTCAAAACACCCTGTATACATTTTTAAAAAATCTTAAAATATTATTCTGAAAATTTTTCAGAATAAATAAATACCTAAATATTGAAACTTAATAACGTACTGAAACATACAGCGCCATAATATCTCGACCTCCGCCCGTTATGCTCGTAACAGGTTGAAAAACAATATATCTAAAACAACTGATGCGTTATTCTCCAACCTGTTTCGAACTTCCATCGACAATCGACCGATGCAGCAGCCTTCCTTTCCCACTCCTGTTATCTCGACCGCCAGGCGTTATGCCCGCAACTGTTTCAAAAAACCTGCTTCTTTTATATCCTATTATTTTTAAGCTGTTATAAGCGCAATACGACCGTCGACGGGATCGACCGAAGCAGCTACGTTCGCCGTAGCGCATTCCCCACTCCGTTGTCCGTTGTCTTGCCGCCTGTATCGATGGTTGACGAAATAACAGGTTTTCCATCCAGCGTTGCCAATCTTTGTGGAATTCCACAAAATGTGTGGAATTCGTAATAATGTTGTGGAACGTTTGTGGAATAGAATAAATGTGGAATTTTGTGGAATTTTCGGAATTATTCCTTTTTTTCTTCCTTATTTAGCTAATAGTAAAAAAAACATTATAGGACTCATCATAATTTTACAGATTTCTGTAAAAAGAGCGTCGCCGTCGAGGTCAGCAGCTAGGGTTCGGTATTTAGATCTGCAAGCAATCCGACGAAATTTTCGACATATCACATATCACACGTCACTATATAATGTAAAATCCCTTTAAGATCACGTGGTTCATATAAAAAAAATGTCGGATTGGTCGCAGACCTAAAGACCGAACCTGGCTAGTGATTGTGGAATTTTGTGGAATTTGGGTATGTTCGCCGTGGAATATAATTTTGGACCATTGGCAACGCTGTTTCCATCCATACTAGTTGTTTTTTGGAATTGCTTCGAGCAGCATAGAATTTCGGGGCGGTGCAGAGCGCCGACTTCGTTTTTCGTTTCACGAGCGGCCGATCTCTACGTGTCGTTATTTTATATCTGTTATTTTTTTGAAGTAGTAACGGTTGCGTTATGTTATTTCTAAATAATTGTTATAAAATAACAGATAGTTAAATAACAACCCATCACTAGTTACTGAGTTGATCGGTCTTAAAGTTCTATATCAGATTGGAGTATATTTTTTTATACAGTTGAATTTTGGTACTTTAATTATGAATTAAATATTTACATTAACTTGTTATATAGGTATATGCATATATGTATAGGTACAACTAGTAATTATTAACTTTTGTAAATATATAGTAATTGAAATTATTTTACACCTGTTTATGTGTATGTATGTATAAAAATAGATAAATCATAATTTTATATGAAATTATCTAACTATCAATTCACAAAGTAGGAAGTAAAAGATGAATCAAAGTATATACGTAATTATTGTAAATTAAATGTATAAGTGCATATAGTATTTTGTTAGACAATTAATTATAATTGGGGCTAAGTATATACTAATTGACATATTTTATGTAGAATTATTTACCTAATGTTTAGTTTCTTGTTATAAATCTAAACATGTTAACAAAAATATATTTATTGAGAATTTTGTTTTGAATAACTCATACCAAATATTGTATGAACGAAAAAAAATGGCATCAAAGAGGGCTAGGGAATGACAATCGATGATAATTTTGGAGGGGTCAATCTCTAGATGTTATTTAAAGAAACTTATCAAAAATTAACATTTATTATAGAAAGATTAAAAAAGGATAGAATATCTCCAGGCACACAAATCTATTTCCAAAATTTTTTTTTCTCGAATGTTACTTATATTTTTTTCAATGTAGACAAAACGACAGTTTTTTTCAGTAAAGCTGCATGATCCCTTCAGTTCTCTAGACGTTTAAATTGCGCTCTGCCATTTTATTCTTCTCTTCTGAAGCTCATTATTTTGTTATAATATTATTTTATCTTGTTTATTTCCAAGATAAAAAAATAATATGCAGCTAATCAGCTCCATTATTGAAGTAATTATTATTATAGAAGCAATAACTTTTTATCAATCTCATTAAGGTTCTAAAAATATATAATATAATGAAGAATAATATTATATTAGTTGAATAGGTAATAAAAGGACAAAGCTAAAAAGGCAGTTAATATGGTAGATCGTGTTTTGATTAATTGTATTATTAGCTATAAAATATATAATTATATGTATCATAGAAATTATATATTTTTTACTTATTCACTGTATTTTACTATTATATATTACGACTGAAAAAAAATTGGCGCCGGGAGGCACGTATAGCCGTCCATACTAAATCCGCCCTATCTCAAAAACTGCGAGTTTGACTGATTTTGATGTTATCACAAATTTTGTTGCAAGTATTATTCCTAATCTTAAATTGAAAACCACGTTTCGCTAGCTACTGTAATTTTAGAGTTACGACTTTTAAAACTCTCGTAACTCGTAACAACTCGTAATATACAAATATCATGTTAATGTGATAAATGTTGTATTGGTGAAACATCTAGACCCTTATATTATGTTCGAATTAAAGAACATAATGATTACCTATTTAAAAAAGGGCGATTTTCACAAATCAAAAATTTGTCAGCATCAAAGTCAGCATTCATGGAACACAAGGCACAGAGTAGGTTTTAACAACGTAAAAATTATAACGAAAGAAGCGATAGCCTCTATAAAAAAAAGGCTTTTTTAATACAATCTAATAAAAATAAATGTATTGCTCATGCATATGTAGAGGTTAGTAATGCAATGGCAATCACTTCTTTGATATTAAGGAATATAACATAAATAAACATAACATCCGTAAAAATTAAAAAATAATCATACAGAAAGTTTGAAGCTTTTTGGTTTTAGTTAAGGTAGTCGGTAATTGTTCATTTTGAAATTTAACTTTGGTTTAACTTGATATAATGTCATTTTAACAGAACGTCAACGGTTTTTATAGTCGTATCTGTTTGAAAAAACTAAAGTGTTCTCGAATAGTTGCATTTAGATATTCTAAATCGTTTTTTTCTTTCTGTTTTTCCTTCTTGTTTCCCGACGACTGCGACGGGAAGACATATACTTCCAGAAACGTTAAGCATCTTTTCGTCCGTTAGGCAAACTTGTTTTTTTTTCAAACGTCACAAAAGTATTAATTTTATTAATTAAAAAAGTCATTTTAATGCCTAGGCATAAAAGTAACGAAAATATATTATTCAACTGACAAAGTGTCAAATTCAATGAGCGTAACCATAGTTTCTCGATATATAATTACATACAAGGTATGACTTTTACATTTTTTATATTATTTGTGGCGTTTGAAAAAAAATAGCATGTTCTATTCGGAGTAAAAATGACTTTTGTACCTCGTCTGTATGTCAAACGTACAGCCTCGCTGCAAAAAGTGTCATTTTTACTCCTAATAAAAAAATATACTATTATTAGTAAGCCAATGCTGACAATTAGTCTCCGTTGTTTGCCGTTAGATTAACGCCAGCAGCATTTAAAAAAAAATACCATTTTATTTTGTAAAATTTCTTATAGTGGCGAAATATCCATAGGACTTTTTTGAAGAGCTGAAACCTCCACAGAGGTATATACATTTTTTTAAATGGTGTAGGTATAGTTTAAAATTAAAAAGAAAATAAATAAATTGCATGTTTGGCACCGTTCTATCCTTTGCTAATCTTTCTTTAATTAGTGTTAATTTTTAACAAGTTTTATGTGTCAATTTTTAGTAAAGTGATTGTCTTCGTCTAAATTATCATCCATTTTCTTTGATGCCGTTTTTTTTTCGATCATACGGTATCATTAAATTGTATTGAGGCGTCAAGTTGCAAAACCCGCCTTATCAATTTAAAAAAAATGGTTTAATGACATACATATATTAATAGTGGGACCCTGAAATCTACATAAACATAATCCCAAACTGCCAGTAAAAGTCACCTATTCCTGTATAAAATTCACTACAAATTACGTTACTGCACCAAAATCCGTCTTATCCACTTATATTTGCTTTTTATTGTGTCATTATTGTTACAAATTCCGCATTTTTTCATAAACTTTTTACACAAGTATAATATAACTACTGACGTCTTTTCAAATTCTTACTTCATTTTAATAAAATAGTATAATTTATACTAATATATAAAATCACTGATTAATCACGATCCTGCTCAAACCACTCAACATAAGAATCTCAACTTTGGCATACAGGTTGATTCTAGATTCTAGATTCTATTCGATAAGAAGGGATTTTTCCAAATTCTAGTTCCAAGAGGGTGAAACCACCCCTCAAATATTACAATATTTTTTTATTTAAAAAACGGTCAAGTTTTTGAAGAAACACTTAAACACGTATATTTTGTGCGCTTGATGTAAAAAGGTGATTTTTGGAAAACGGATTGACTTTAGGGAGTAGGGGTTCGATAAGAAGGGATTTTTCGAAACTCGAATTCTAAGGGGGTGAAACCACCCCTCAAATATTAGACTATTTTTTTATTTAAAAATCGGTGAGTTTTTCGGAAAAAACTCTTAAACACGCATATTTTATTTTGTTTTACATATTTTAATATTTTTTTAAAAATTTATACAGGATTTTTCATAAAACATGACCATTGAGTAATCACGATTCTGCTTAAACTGCTTGACGTTTAAAGCTGATGTTTGGCAAACGGATTGACTGTGGGGTGTAGAGGTTCGATAAGAAGGGGTTTCTCGAATCTCAAATTCCAAGAGGGTGAAAACGCCCCTTAAATATTACAATATTTGTTATTTAAAAAAATGGTTAGTCTTTCGGGAAAACGCTTGGACGCGCATAATTTATTTTGGTTGGGAAATAAAAAACTCATACAGGGTGTTCCAAAAAGTTGAGTAATTGATTAACCACGATTTTGCTTAAACTGCTTGATGTAAAAAGCTTATTTTTGGCAAAAGGATTTTTCGAAAGTCAAATTCCAACGAGATGACACTATTCCTCAAATATTACCAAGTTATATAATAATATATAATATATAATAACTCATGCTGACATAAACGTGAAAAAAATTTATCCAGTTTGTATGTTAATGGAAATTCTTGCTTTGCTTTATCATCACCATTACAAATGATTAATTCGACGCGAACGAAGTCGCGGGTACACGCTAGTTATACATATAAATTTACATATAAAATGTTCTTCATTTCATAGCCATCGCTGATGCCGTTTTTTCAACTCATTTTATCAAAACCCGCAATATGCATCATACTGCAACAAAACCCGCCTTATCCGAATTATTTTTGTGTTTTTTCTGTTTAAAAATTAAATATTAATTTTTATTTCTAGAAAAATGAGATACAAAACTCCACTCAATGGACACTTTTTTTGTAAATTAACGCTTCGAACATTTGCTAAAACAGTTTTTGTTTATTATCTCGAAACAACGTTTGTGGGACGGTTTGCAACTTAACGCATCAATCGTGCGATTTTTGAATTACATACTAAATTATCCAATATGTGTCCTTATTTAACTTACCAGCTTTTAATTTTTTGCACATCCTTCTTTTTGCCTTCTGGTGGGTTTCGCAGACCATCTATAAACGGATGGCTGTGCTTCAGATTGAGGGCGCACATTTTCTATGTGTAAATAAAATTAAAAAACGCGATTAACAGCTCGTATACAGCCTTTCACCTGGTTTACACGGTACTACAGTACAGGCGGAGCGCAATTATCCGTAGATATGGTTTCTTTTTCTTTTAACACTCGTGTGTATCTGTGCTAGAAGTGAAATGTTGTTACCACAGATCAATGTTACGATACCGCGTACCGAGTCTAACCAGCGCTATTAGCGACTGAAGCTTTGAATATCGCGGGTAAAACTGGCGTTTCAGCACAATTTTGCTTTTGCTTGAAAATTTGCAAGAACGAGCTCAGTGCTGGTGGTAGTGGTATTCAGGGTTGGGTAAAAACGTTTACGTAAAGTCCAGAGCTGCAACAAGTCAGTTTTAAAACCTTTTTTGAATGGTAATAATTAAGGTAATTAATGGTAATAATTAAAGTAATGGTAAAATATTAATTTTCTTGTATTACCGTATATTTTTCATTTTATTGATTTTATGGAAAGCACTGTTCATTAAAATGTTGTATCCTATGTTATAGGGCTTGTTTCTCTCTACAATTTCCTGTCTCA
>NW_022146538.1:0-52360 GCF_002938485.1 Sitophilus oryzae
TTCAATAGCACCTAGCATAAAAGAAATACTACGTAAAAAAATGATTTAAATTGTTGTGATGATAATAAGCATATGGGGAAATTAAAATAACTTTTTTTGTACATCATAATACGACCACCAGCAAACTCCATAAAACGACGCATGGTGTCATTGATGACGTGCAACGAAAGTTGTTTTAATTTCCCTATACATTTTTATTTACATGGTCTTAAACTTAATAAATTAAATTTAAATTACAATTTATGAACGGGTGATGTAGAACAAATATCTATCCTTTCTTATAGATTCGGGACAACACCGGTATCTGGTCTAAGGAGAGAACAAGTTAAAGAGGTAGAGAAAATGGAGACAGATACAACAGCCTCCTCCTCACGGGTACCTCAGCCGGAAGCTCCTTGAGTGTGAAGGGCATGTGGTTCTCCGTACGTGGAAGAGTGTATACTCTCGGAGGTATACACCCTTCCACGTCTGTTGTCAGAGGAGGATGGAAAATACACTGTCCCCTGTCTACAACAGGAATATATATGATGGGTTATAGACTGTACAATCTGTTATAACTAAAGGAAGGGGGGAACAGTAGGTCTTTAAGGTCACAGTGATGTCACAGTGATTAACCCCCCTCCCCCCATCACTCATTCTACATTTGAAACAAATACCTGTAGCTTTTTGTAAAATATCGTTGACCACCAGTTTAGATATGTCAACAACCTCCAAAAAGTCCTTACAAATATTGGCATTTGGCAGTTGCTGATCGGAGACAACGCTTAAGTTTTGACTGTAAAACAAACCCATACAAGACTTTCCTTGGCATTTTCCAGAATTCGGCGAGAGAAACTTGATGCTGGAAATACATGAAAATTAGTTCTACAGTAAAGTCTGTCCCACGAGTCCGGGAAGACTTTAATTATTTACAACATCCAAAAATGACAGAAAGAACAATAATTTACCTCTGAATTGATCTAATATTAAATTATAACTTTACTGTCATGTATCCTCTCGTTGCACATACTATACAGGGTGACTCTTAAATAAGTGAATATATTTTCAGGGCTGGTAGATCTCGATAAAAGAAACATATTTTCTCTTTACCGTTTTTCAAATAAGTCCAAAATAAACCAGATATTTTACTTTGAAAATTTAAAAAAATTATTTCGCTTAAATTTTGAGAACCACTGGATCTTTCCTGGGTTTTCTTTCTTGTAAATTTAATGTCCTACCTATATGTTGCCATGTGAAAAAGTTATTATGTTTTTTAACTAAAAATTAAAAAAAATCTAGAATTACCAAATTTCCAAAAACATTTTTGGCGAAAAAAAATTATAGACGTGTTTCTGGGGTTGAAAGATACTACCCCTAAAATATTTGCACTTATGTATTTATGACTCATCCTGTATAAGACGTTTTAATAAAAAAACTTAAATTTTAAATCTACATACCAACTGATACAGTCTCTGTCGATGTCTTTAATAATTAATACATTAAAGGTAAGGATGCATGAATTCCTATTCCTCTATAATGTCGGGTACAGAGGTTTTGGTCAAGCAGGAGTACAGTAATTACAGTAGTAACTATATAAAACTAATACAGGGTAGCGACTACCCGGAGAAGCGCTCCGGGTCCAATGGCTGGATATAGGAATTATCGGAAACAAGAAATAACCCTCTTACCCGATAGTCAAGCAGCATTAAAAGCGATAAACTCTGTAACCATCAATTCCAAGTTGGTCAAAGATTGCTTAGAGAAGATGAACGAATTAGACAAAGATAATAAAGTCCTCCTACTCTGGGTGCCAGCCCATCAAGGGATAGAACCTTTCTGCTTCCCAGATGGAAACCAATTTAAAGCTAATCTCAAGAACCTGGAAGACTCCGTCCGTAACCTGGAATGGAAATCCTCTAATGGTCTAATACACTCAAGGAAATTTCTCATTTAATTTTCGGGTTAATCGGGGGTTCGGATTAATCGGGAAATCACGGGGTTTGTAACAGGACACTGTCTCCTCAACGAACACCTCATGAAAATGTTCGTTGCTTCTTCGCGCGCGGCGATTGCAGATTCGGTGGGGAAAATGAGGAACTACCAGAATACCTATTCATAGAGTCCGTCAAGACGACAACCATTCGTGCTATGAACTTTGGTACGACTTATATCGGATATTATGGAAACCGAGTGGAGAACTAACCTCTGTAAAACCATCTCAGATACTGGCTTTTGCCAAAGCCCTGATAGTTTAAGATCCGGCCGCAGGATTACGCTCATCGTATTTTTAATCAAAACCTAATTTTTAAGTATATCTATGAATGGGAATATACACTTTTAACAGGGTGCCTATCAAAAAGTTGCCGCAGTTGCCGAAGTTGTTACTAATTTTGGAGACGACATTACACTCATAATTTTTTTTTGATCATTTATATTATGTCAAATTATAGTTACGTAGTAGTTATTTATTACTCAAAACGAAATAAGTAAATTACCAACAGATATTCAGGCTGAGGCGACAAACGCCATATCCAAACTACTTCCATTTAAATCCCGAATGACTTATGAAAAGAAATACATAAATTTTCAAAAATGGAAGCAATTAAAAAACGTGCGAGAAGAAAAATATAAGTTTTAATAATAAATATAGTTTTTAATAATAAGTTTTTAACCTATCCTCGCTGTTAAAGTATCATTTAATCTACTCTTGCGGTTGAAGTACTATTTTATCTACTATTTTTTATAGATATAGGGCAATTTTAACAATAAAATTGTTATGGAAAAAAAGTTTTTTTTTATTCTATCCAGGGGGTCGGGACTCTTAGTCTAAGGTCGGGACCATAACTTACAAGGTCTGTTGACTAGAACCAAAAGGGAAGGTATGGTTTTAATGTAAACATTACGAAAAAATGTTAGTGTTCAAAAGCGAATATCTCCAACAAAAATAAAGTTATTGAGATATTGAGATTAACTAAAAAACAAACTATCGAGAAAGGATGTACCTAGATTATAAAATGATTTTTAAATTCCTTGCTGTTTTAACATATTCCACAGGGTGTTTCAAACTTTTACTTAACATTTTGTTTTCTCTCATAAAATGGCCAGATGGGAACTTTCATTTTCAATTTAGAAAGAGATACTAAAAAGTAAAATAACTTAGCTAGATATTGCTTAATAAATCATCAAAATCGTGCCGGTATTACAAAATCTTACTGAACTATAATATACTGTTACAATGTTATAATACTGATACATACACAGGTGGCTTCTGATATAATTGTTGACGTGGAAACACTTCCCATTTTTCTACAAAAGACTGTTTAGTTTTCAACACATTGACTTGGTTATGTTTAAAAACGATATGGTTTGCGAATAAATCCACAATTGCCGAAGTCCTCTTTTGCCGGTGCCCGGTTAATAGTGAAAAGGTGTTCGGAGAGTCCAGTAATCTACTTTGCACATCCGAAATTAATGACATGGATCTGTGTCCAAGTGTGGGCGGTTCGCTCATCAGTGTTGGTGCATCATCGTCTTCATCTGCCTCATCGCTTCCGTTCCATTGCAGTTCGTCTTGGTTTATGGCGTTGTCAGTACCTCGTGATATTGGTTCATAAATATATAATTTGGACATCTTTATATATTCAGTAGCAGACTTATTTTATGATACTGGAGAATGTATACTGTAAATGCTTGACAGATTATGTCAGACTATTTATATTTTCCATAAAATTAACACAAGTTACCGTCATATATTTTTGAAATCTGATGACAATTTTGATTACTTACCTTTCTAGCTGTCTGCATTATCTTTTTAAGGTATTATTAGGTATTACAGTAGAACCCCAATTATCCTATTCGCAATCCGAGCTCCGGATTAACCGATCCAATCTAAAGACCCTGATTATCCGAGGTCGCGCGTCTATGCTCCGTATTAACCGAGCTTCTAAAATATACTATATGTATATTTACATATTTCCGTTTAAAATCGTTGGGACCGACGCACTGTGGACAATTTTGTCAAATTAGGTTAGGTATCATAATAATATTAATATAATTAATAAGAACAGATCGTATACAGGGTGTATAATAATTAAAAACTTGGAAAAGTTTCATTATTTTTTATTTTAAATAGATTTTGGTCGCGATCATTTGCATATGCTAGATATTTAAAAATTATAATATTCTAAGAATAAAACTATGGATCTTACAGATTTTGCTAACAGTTGCTTTTAAAAAGTCAACAACCTCCAAGCGTTTAATCTGGGCAATACGTCCTAAAAAATGGCCTGGACTTAACAGACGGACTAGGACGGTAAATTTGTAGGTTTGGTAAAGTTGTCTAATGGTTTAACTATCAACTTAACTTTATTTAAAACTGAAACCTCATAAGACTTGTTTCTGCTAGTTCATTAAAAAATGTATATTCTAATAATTTAAAAAAAAATCTAACCATATCAAAATTATTTACTCATATTTAATACTCAACAGAAGAACATTAATGTCAAAAAACTTACCACCAACAATTGCTCTTTCGATTTTAGATAGTATTAATGACATATAACTTTTTGCACGGAATACCCAAATTAAAAACTATATTCATGTGCAAATAACAAGATTATTTAGTTTAGTTTGTCAACTATACTACATTTTCAATCAAAATAACAGTAAATTCTCAACGACCTTTGACATATTTGTTAATAAAATGTTCTTAGCAACTATTTCAAAGCCTACTTATGGAGTTTTTGACGCCGCTTAGCCTCATCAGATTTTTTAATATTTTCCTGTTAATTTTTAAAAAGTGACCACAGTGCGACGGGGAATCCCCTTGGCTCGTCTGAGTGGTTCCCTTTATTTATATTTTTGGACTCTTTTAGCATGTAAATTTGAGTGAATGCAGTTCGTTATTGCGTTCACTACGGAGAAGTAGCATACGTATGTACTCGCATGATTTATCTGGGTGGAGTTCTAGTTAAGTGTATACCAACTGCTTTGTTTAAATTTTCGTTTGCCGTATTATAATGGAACGAAACAAACGTAAAAAAATTGTCGTTCCTTGTGAAGATAAATTAAAAGCCATTAGGAGAATTCAAGCGGGAGAGACAATTAAAATTGTTGCACGAGATTATGGAGTAGGTGAGGTAACAGTTGGAGATTGGAATAGAAACCGCACTAAATAGAAGAATGGTGTATAAAACAAGCCTCTTCGTCGAAGAAAATCAATGAAAAAAGGCGACTATGAAAAAGTTAACGAAGCTTTATTCAGGTGGTTTACTCAGCAAAGATCAAAAGGTTTGTCTCTGTCAGGTCCCATTTTGGAGCAGAAAGCAATAACGATTAGTAAGCAATTTCCAGAGACAGATAGGTTTACCGGCAGTTCTGGATGGAAATGTCCTGTACAAATTTAAACGAGACAGAAGAAGAAGTTTATTAGAATTAATTCAAAACTTAAAAGGTTGCGAAAATGTGACAAGACAAGACGTTGGTGAATGGGTTACAGCAGATGATTTAGAAGAAAAATGAATATTGAAGAAATAGCGAAAGCCTTTCGGGAAACCGAAAAATCAGTTGACGATAACTATGACGAAGAGGTGGATGAAGAGCCCTCCACTAAGATTACCCATCAAAAAGGTTTTGCTTCTCTGGAAACAGCTCTGAGGTTATATCGAACAACAATCAGAGGCAACCCCAACGGATTTGCTTCTTCTAAACAAGGCAGCGAGAAAAAGAAGATGCAATATGAAACAGCAGCGCATAGATACTTATTTCATTGTTTTATAATGTAGATAGTATCTACATAATATGTAGGTACATGTTAAAGGTATATTATACATGTTATAGGTATTTACATGTTAAAAATGTTAATAAACCGTTTAAAGTGCGTATTGGTGCTTATTTTTAATAAATCCGGATTATCCGAGTTTTCAGTTATCCGAGGAGGGTATCCCCCCGTTACCTCGGATAACCGGGGTTTTACTGTATTTATATTTTTGTACGTACGAATCTTTTCGTACGTCTTTTTTAAATTTTGTAAACCATTTTTCAACTTCTAATTTTTAATATAAGATTGTGAGTAGGTAATCGTGTAGTAGTGAGTAGTAGTTTCATTTCCTTATTTGACGATAGATAATGGGGTGCGTCTCAAAAATGGCTCACCCCTATAACTTTTTTATTTTTTCAGTTAAAAAAACGAGATTTGGTATGTTAGTATATGACTTAGGATTGATTGACGTGTTCAAATGTTTTCAATCACTTCTGGTTTCACCGGAAATGACTACAACTTTTGATTTTTAAATGGCACCCTCGTTATTTTTTTACTTTATTTAATAGAAAATGACATTCTGAATAGAATGATGACATATCATATGTGAATTTTTGACATTGTCGCTTATTAAAAAATCGTATTTTAAATTTCAATCTAGAGTGCCATGGCTATGCTAAAAACATTACCTAATTCTTAATCAAGGAGCCTTGGAAAAATAGATTTGATCGTTTAATGTAATTGTATCGTCCTGGCCGGTTAAAAGATGCCCAAATCGTATTTTTAATCATATCTCAATTTTTTCAAATGAGGGGGTGGCCCATTAGCATATTTGGAAAAAGCATTTTTTTAGGAATAATTTGATGCCACACCCTTATAATGTATATTAAATATTTTAAAATTGCATATATTTTTTCAAAATGCATTTTTACTTTTAATTTATTTTAATGATATTCTTCTAAGAATATCAAAACATAAAGAAAAATAAAGATTAATTTTCGGTCTCATCCATCATTGTAGCCATCTACTTTCACTAAATGTTTTAGGTTTATCTATAGAGGAATGCACGAATATTGTACTATTTTTCATAAGGAAATTGTTGCTTTATTAAATTAGCTGTTGATCGAAGGCACAGATAAGTGTTTTAAACTGATAAAAGAGCCACACAAAAAATTATCTTCGACACTGATAACCTACATACCTCTTTTCCGTTTTGGAAGATCGAAATTTCAGATGTTTACATTGTGCGTGTGTATACAAAAAGCCGAAAAGTCAATAAATCTACGCCTTAAGTTTGGGCTGTATCAAAATAAATCGACTGTGACCTATTTCTTCTATTTGAAACTGGAGAAAGTTAGATGTGCAACATCTATTCTATTTAATTGAATTTATTTTCTTTTATTTTATAAATTTGTAGGTGTCTCACTCCCATAGTACCTTTATCGAATGGTGAAACGAGGGATACATTTTGTATAAAATAATTAAAATTTGCATTAGGAGTATTATATTCAGGGGTGGATGGGGAAGTGGAAACGGGCCGAGAGAAACAGGCAACCGGTCCAAATCCACAAAAACTAAATGACCATAACAAAGAGACATATCTTATTTATTAATATTATAAGTAAGGGTGTTTTTCGCTCGTGCGAAAAAGCTCTTTTGCCTCCGGTTTTTAAAAAGAAATTAAATTGTCTTTTTTCAAAATTTATACAGGGGATTAATCTTAATTAAGTGCAAATATTTTCAGGGGTGGTATATTTCGAACCCAGGAACACGTCTATGAGTTTTTTTGCAAAAAAAGATGTTAAAAATCGAGCATTTTCTTTTAAATTTTCCTCTATATTTTAGAAAACTTTTTAGAACTTCCTGTTCACCGCAAATTTTCCCATGCACGGTATAGTTTTTTAATCTATGATATTACGGCACTAAAAGAGATGCAAATACCGAAAAATTATGAGGTGGCTCAAATTTTTTTAAAAATAAATCTATGTTTTTTTTAATTTCCAGACTTTAATAACTCGATTGGACTTATTTGAAACTCGATAAAGAGAATATATTATGTTTATTTTATTGAGATCTACGAGCCCTGAAAATATTTACACTTATAGACTCGCCTTCTATAATAAACATTTTCAAACCGAACAAACAACAGATGATTATTAAAATTATAAGTGTCCCAGAGAAATACATTTTACAATAGTTATTTTATAATTTGGTGTTTATGTTAAAAAGCAACTGTAATCAGTATAATCGTTACTGATGAAAATGGATTAGTTAGTTATGGATCACTAAGGATCTTATGTCACTTTAGTTAGAAGATTAATTTAATTTTTGCTAATCCAATCTTTTTTGAGCTCTGATCGGGACCGGCCCACCGGCCCACCGGCCCACCGGCCCACCGGGAATTTTCCCGTTTTCCCATATGGCCCATCCACCCCTGATTATATTGCACACAAAGATCCTTTAAGCGAAGTAACTAACCCCTAAAAAATATTTGGATATCCATCCTCTAAGGGTGAAAGTCCTAGGACTTAAAAGCGATTTAGAATTAAATATCCATTCCCTAAGGGAGGTAAACTAACGTGAAAGTTCTAGGACTTTAAAGCAATTCAGATTTTTTTTTGGAAATTCATCTCCTAAGAGGGTGAAATTAGGGGTCAATGTTATTTAAAAAATGTCAAAGTCTACAAGTGCGAAATCTTCCACAGAAGCATTTTAAGTACTTCCTTCAGAACGAAGAATTTAATTACAGTTTATGCTTACGGCACACGGTGGGGTATTAGCATGAAAAAGGTGATCGAAATTCGAAAAAGCAAATGTGTTTAAGATTTCTCAAAAAAAGATAAATTATAAGTTAAATCATGTCTGCCATGAATGGCGGTGCTATAGGTGTGTTTAGTTGCATTCATTTGTTTCAACGAAACGTCAAAGTTGTTACTTTTCACAGATAAGAGGTAAATGGCTAAATTTTATGTTTAAAATTATAAATTGTTGTTGTTCTTGTGCTCTTTTTACGTTTATATTATTGTTTTGATTGAAAATGGCTCAGCAAGCTGCAGGTATGTATTCTACAAAAACGTATTATTTATTTTGATATTCTCTATACTAACGATTTATTTTGCAACTAAAAGTTAGGCGTTCAGAAAATTTGATTAAATTTGTGACATTTTTATTATACTTAGAGATTTAGTTGCGCATTTCGAAGAATTCAGCATATTGTCTATATACGTTTTACTTAGTAAACATTGGGCTTTCATACAGTAAAATAAAATACTGCGACTTTTTGCGACTTTGCTGATAAAATGAGAAAAACATTCTTGGTTTCATCTAATTTGCCAATCAGTGATATACTAATGCGAGGTGTAAACCGCGATGGCATTGTTGTGTACAAAGCGATCGCATTAGTGCTACTAACAGTATAGCAGAATTTGGCATTAATAGCGACTTTAGTGGTCTGGGCATTGCTCGCGGATCAGTCGTAGCATTAGTAGTATTAGTGGCGATATTACTACTGGTATTAGTGGCATTGACCGTGGAAACCTGGAACAGTGATTTTTCTTTCTTTTTTTTAGAATCGACGAATTATCTTTTATTTTGTTCATATTATTTCTTCTTTAATTGAAAATAGCAATAATTTATAAGGTCTACATAAAAAAATTTCGATCAACTATCTGTGTCAAATACCCCGCTGTGCGGCAGTCAGACATTACTCGCACATGCGCAATAAAGTTTTCAATTATAATTAGTAAAAAAAGTTAAAACATTTAATTGATAGAACTTTTTCTATTACTTAAAAAGTACCATCACTAATTTTAATGTTCTAAAAAATCTATACATTGAAATTAGATGAACAAACTTAAAGCTAAAAAGCTAATTGAAACCACTAATTCTTTCTACTAATTTTGAGGTTTTGAATAAATCTTAAGAAGCGATTTTCGTATGTATTGATGTATCTCTTAGGGAGTTAAATTAAGGATGGAATTTCGTATAACTTTTTTTAATCTGAGTTAGGGAGTATTAAATGTTGCACAATCACACTTTTTGCACATTTGTCCCTTCTTCTTCTTCTTCTTCTTCTTCTAATTCTTCTTTTGAAATATGGCCACTTGCCTTTACAGCATTCAGCCAGCACTTTAAAAAATAACAAATTTGTCCCTTCAATAATAAAAATGAGTACTCAGTAGTAATTTTTGGAAATTCAGACCCTTAGAGGGAACAATTAAAGGTGAAAATTAGTACAAAATTTGGTAAAAATAGGTTCTATAAATCTGAAATTTTGCACAGAGGTTGCTTAAGTTATGTAATAAAGCGCTTAGGAGCGTTTTCGGAAATTCATCTAAGGGGTGAAACTAAGGGTGAAATTTTGTGTGAAAATTTTTCAAATCAGTGCTAGGATTATTAAATTTTGCACAGAGGTACCTTAATTGACAAAAGTGAATATCACCTAAGAATGTGAAATTAGGGGTGAAATTTTAATTGATACCAATTAAACGTTTACTTACGTAATCGAGGGGCAATTTTTAAATTCAATGTTGCCAACCATGGACATATTCGGCGCCGGGTTGACTAACTGGAATTAAATTCCTCGCTGGGTATTCAGGTGGTAGCTCTGCTGTAAAAATTGTCAAATTGACACATTTATTTATTTACTAGCGTGTACCAGCGACTTCGTTCGCGTCGAATTAATCATTTGTAATGGTGATGATAAATTTAAAAAGCAAGAATTTCCATTAACATACAAACTGGATAAAATATTCTCACATTTATGTCAGCATGAGAAAAAACAATATGGCGATATTACTATATATATAATTGGTAATATTTGAGGGGTAGTTTCATCTCGTTGGAATTTGACTTTCCAAAAATCCGTTTGCCAAAAATAAGCTTTTTACGTCAAGCAGTTTAAGCAGAATCGTGGCTAAGAAATTACCCAAATTTTTGAAACATCCTGTATGATTAAAAAAAATCAAAATATGTAAAAAAAACAAATAAATTATGCTTGTCCAAGCGTTTTCCCGAAAGACTAACCGTTATTTTTAAATAACAAATATTGTAATATTTGAGGGGCGTTTTCACCCTCTTGGAATTTGAGATTCGAGAAACCCCTCCTTATCGAACATCTACACCCCACAGTCAATCCGTTTGCCAAAAATCAGGTTTAAACGTCAAGCAGTTTAAGCAGAATCGTGATTACTCAATGGTCATATTTTATGAAACACCCTGTATAAATTTATAAAAAATCTTAAAATATGTAAAACAACAAAATAAAATATACGTGTTTAAGAGTTTTTCCGAAAAACTCACAGGTTTTTAAATAAAAAATATTTTAATATTTGAGGGATAATTTAACCCCCTTAGAATTCGAGTTTCGAAAAATCCCTTCTTATCGAACCTCTATACCCTAAAGTCAATCTGTTTTCCAAAAATCAGCTTTTTACGTCAAGCGCTTTAAGCAGGATCGTGATTAATCAATGACCAGATTTTTCGAAACACCCTGTAGACATTTTAAAAAATCTTAAAATATGTATAAAAACGAAATAAAATATACGTGTTTAAGCGTTTTTTCGGAAACTTTTTTATTGTAATATTTGAGGGGTGGTTTCAGCCTCTTGGAACTGGAATTTCGAAAAATCCCTTCTTATCGAACCTCTACACCCTAGAACCAACCTGTATGCCAAAATTGAGCTTCTTACGTTGAGCGGTTTGGGCACAGCTTACAGAAGCTTACAGGCTTTTTACTTAAGCTGTGGTTTGGGCAAGATCGTGATTAATCAGTATGTCAGTCACTATATTAGTATAGATTTATTTCATGACATTATCATTCGTTTTGACGCTTTAGTTTTGTATTAGAAGTTTTAGGTTTAAATGGATTGTGTTGTGATACTTTAAGCTTAAACATTTTACTAACAGACCAACATTTTACTAGTCGAACATTGTTCTTCGAATGTCTTTTATAGCTTAATAGCCGTATAAAACTTATCGTAACTTTAATAAAATATTTTAAACGGGAAAGCGGTAGTAATGGCTCTTTATGTCTCTTAAGTGCTGTTAAGAAGGTGAATTTTGTTGATGTAAATAATAACTACTTTTTATATACAGGGTGGCGCACCTCATTCGCATCGGTTGATTATACGAAAACGGAAAGATGTAGAAACAAAATATTTTATGGGTATATGTAGAGAGGCAATGTGCGTAATTTAAAATTATTTTGAAATGTACAGGGTGTGTCAGAACTAAGATCCATACCAAAGTAATATACTTTCTTATGGAACACACCCGATATTTTATTTCATTTTTGGATTCTTGGGCATAAAATAAGGTATTTATTATAAGGGTTTAATATGTCTAAAAGCTTTGGTTTTTGAGTTATTTAAAGATATTTAAATATGCATGCTATAATAAAAAGGTTTGCAAACACCTTGTTTTCAGAACTAATTTTGGTGCTGATTTTTAAGCCAGATAAATAAATTTTACTAAAAAAATTAATTGCTTCCTTAAATGTATATTTTAAATATTTATTTTACACAAACACTTCTTTATTTCAAATGCAACACTATGTATTTTTTTAAATAAGTCGAAGCACATTTAAATGCTCTTTCAAACTATATTAGGGTTTCCTATACTTTCCTATACTATGTGGCTCAGATTTTGAATAAAAAGCGATTTTTCAATAAAACCGTAATCAAGATGGCTGGTGTCGCGATTGCAATTTTCTACTGACACTTAGTAGCTATTTTCAAAGTCGACATCAGTTTATGAACATTATTTAAATTTATAACAGCTTACTTTTATTTAATTTACCTACAATAGTTTAATAAGTAAGAGTTTATTATTTTGTCAAGAAAATAAAAGTAGTTCTTTGATTTATATTACGATGACTTATTAATTAATTGAATATAATTTAATTAATATATTGGATTTTCTATAAAAGAACCAATTAAGGCAAATTCGTTTTCTTCACATCCAACAACAGGTTTCTGCCTAATCAGCTCTGCGAAATAGGAAAAGTAGTTTTTCAAAGGAACGCTTATCAGGAAGATTCCTATTTGGATATCTTTGAGCATGAACCCTTCGTGTCAACAAGCAATAATTGTCCTCACGAAATAAAATCACTAGTAACATATGCATTCCTTCCGCCAGCATATACTGCTTCATTTTTCTTGATAAAATAATAAATAATTACTTATTAATATTATTGTAGGTAAATTAAAATAAAATAACCTGTTATAAATTTTAATAAAGTCCATAAACTAATGTCGATTTTGAAAATAGTTACTGTCACTAGAAATTGCTAAGGCGACACCAGCCATCTTGACAGTTTGAAAAATCACTTTTTATTCAAAATCTGAGCCAGATAGGTATAGGAAACCCCAATATACTTTGAAAGACCATTTAAATTTGCTTCGACTTATTTAAAAAAATACATAGTGTTGCATTTGAAATAACGAAGTTTTTATGTAAAATAAATATTTAAAATAGACCAGCAATTTTTGATATACAATTAAGGGAGCAATCAAATTTTTTAGCAAAGTTTATTTCTCTGGCTTGAAAGTCAGTACCAGAATTAATTCTGAAAAGTAATGTACCAGGTGTTGGCAAACCTTTTTATTATAGCATGCATATTTAAATATCTTTAAATAACTCAAAAACCAAAGCTTTTAGACCTATTAAACCCTTATAATAAATGCCTTATTTTATGTCCAAGAATCCAAATATTAAATAAAATACTGTGTGTTCCATAAGAAAAAATATAACTTTGGTATAGATCTTAGTTCTGACACACCCAGTACATTTCAAAATAATTTTAAATTATGCACATTGTCTTCCCACATATACCCATAAAATAGTTTATTTCTACATCTTTCCGTTTTCGTATAATCAACCGAGGCGAATGAGGTGCGCCACCCTGTATTTATATAATTAATTTATTTTTGTTTCCTAAAATATTTTCATTGAAAGAAACACGGACGGTGTCGGTCAAGTTTAATCACGTGACTAAAAGTTTATTTGATATGAACTTTACTTATACAGTAAACTCGCGATATAGTGAACTAATTAATGCAAAGCCAGTTCACTGGATCGATTTGTTCACTATATGGAATATTCAAAAAGTCACTAAAACAACAGTTGTCATTAGTAAAGAACTTTTTATTAACTATATGGAAAAAAACGTTATAAGTATAATGTACTAATAAAAAGTAGTTTATTCTTTTTATCGAAAAATGAGGTAATTTTTGTTTGTTTAGTTAGTTTGTTTTTGTCTCATAAACCCTTTTTGGACCATTTCATTTCTTAAGTTTTGTAAAACGAGTAGATTGGAGTATTCCGCTTCATTTTCTTCAGCCCATTGAATTACATTATTAAGTGATTTGATCGCAGATTCGGTTGTTACACGTTCTCTTATTACTTCAACTTCTCCCCGTTCTTGAACTTGACAATTTTCATCGCTTTCGCTGTGGTCTTCAGATTCTTTATCCGGCAAAATATCTTTATTCCAACCGTCTACATCCATGGTGTAAATGTTGACTTGAGGATTGAAAGCTTGTAGTAAATCATCAATTCCTGATCTTACTGTATCGATTTCCTCATTCATTATTCGACTTCTTAGAACACTTAAAGGAATTTCTTCTTCATCATCATCTTCGTTGGCTAATGGCGAAAATAGATTGTGCCAACATTTTTCAGGCTTTAAATTTTTCAACAACATAACTTCAGGCTTTAAATTTTTCCATGCCAGAGCCAAATTTACAATAGCGACTTTTAAAGAAAGATATTTCAGAGTTTCTCCTATATCCTTATCGGTACCAATAATCTGCGACAACAAATGTTTGCGATTAAACTGTTTTGTTAAACGAATCGCATTTTGGTCCATTGGTTGTATAAATGTAGTAACGTTAAGTGGCATGTAAAGAGTAAAAATGGAACCATAATCACTTTTTAGTTCCTCAGGGGGTGGATGACTTGATGCGTTGTCTAATAAAAGGACGGCTTTAACTTGCAGATTTTGACTACGTAGGAACTTTGTCACCTGAAACAAGTTGAAACAAAACCTTAAATCACAAGCAGGAACAGCAAAAAAGGGAAAAAATCGTGGCAAAAACAAATTTATAGGGTTCGAAATTACACAGATGAAATATGTCGTTTTTGTTCCTAAAAATGGTACAATTTAAAATGTTTTCCTATTGCGAAACTTACCTCTGGAATAAACATCTTGTGAAACCATTCTCTAAAAATTGCTGCTGTCATCTAAGCAGCTTTGGAGTTTCTATAATGAACAGGACAGTTGAAATTTCGAAATGATCGAGGATTTTTGGATTTTCCAATCACTAGTGGTTTTAATTTGTGCGTACTTGCCGCGTTTGTGCATGCTAGAGAGGTCACTTTTTGTTTTCCGGTTTTCCTTCCTGGAGCTGTTTTCTCTTCGCTAGCTACATATGTTTTTCCAGGAATAAGCTTTCAATATAAGCCAGTTTCGTCTGCGTTATAAATCTGATCTTTCGACAGTTGAAGATCTTTAATTTTTACTTCTTGATTTCTTTTGAAAGGATCAACAAGCTCAGGATGTGATGACAGTTTTTCTCCTGAAATCTTTAAGTAACGTATTCCAAAGCGCCTTTTATATTTTTGCAACCAGCCGCTGCTTGCATGGAAAGAGGAAAATTCTTTGTATTCGTTGTGAAGCAGCTTGGCCTTCTCTTGGATCATTAAACCGGTCACGGGAAGATTCTTCTCTCTTTGTTTTAGAAACCACTTATACAGAGCTTTTTCCATTCGTTGACACTCTGAATGTCTTAAGGTTTTAATTTTTCTTGGTTCGTTAAAAGTATTGTTGATCCTTTTTAAAATGTTTACCCTTCTATTTCGAATAGAGTATATGGTAGATTTAGCAACACCATATTCTTTGGATAAAACAGTCACCCCTACACCTTTCTTTAAGTCTTCTAATATCTTGCCTTTATCACTTAGGCTTAAATATTTTCTATTTTTGCCATACTTCACCCGCCAAACGACCTGATGCAATCACAATCCGCAAGAAATTGCTGTGATACAATTACACAAAGGAAAACAAAACGTTTAAAATCGTTTTCCTGTATCGACGTGTTTGTTGACGAACAAATGCTTTTGGGATCATTATTTCGAAAGCCACTTTGTTCACTCTACAGAATACATTAACAAAAAATTGTCTGTTCACTATTTAGACTAGTTTACTATACAGCATGTTCACTATATCGCGAGTCTACTGTACTACGCATTGAGAGAGAGGTGCGTTGCATCAAGAAATTCGCATATCATCCTATATCCGACGAGTTGTATTCCATTATAATTTAAATTAAAAACCTACTTTGAATAACACCGATCCCTAATGACAAAGGTTGTTGGTGTTTGAAAGATGACACACGCTAACGGAAACAAACAGTTTTTTTACGGTCGAATCAGGAAAATTTATGCCCGTTTCACAAGATGAATTGATTTGAATACGCCCGGTACTTTCAACTTTTTTTTTATCCGATAGCTTTATTAATGTTTTTACTAGTATGGCGATCGGGTGGTTGATGCATCTATGAATGAACGATTGAATGAATAAATAAGGTAATATTCATACTGCGTTCCCGAATTCAACTCCACGTCATCCGTTTAATCATTTAGGCCCAATTTTATATCTTCTAGTAAACCTTAAGATTGATTTAAAGTTTAATCTATATTTCTAAATTGATACTTTTTGTTTAATATAACTTTATACCTATCAGTTAACAAATAATAGCTAACTACAATATAAAAGACTGATATAAGAATATTTTCTTCTAGCATTTATTTTTTATGTCTTTGAGAATACAGGGTAAAATTTACTTCTGTAAACATATTTTTCTATAAGATTGTAAAATTTTAGTATGGATAATCGACAAAGAAATAATATAATTTAAATGGTAAAAAATATTCCAGAGTATGTGACTAAAAAAAAATTAACAAATATATAAAAAAGTTACAATTATTGACATTAAAAAATATAAGTTAGGACTTTTGTCATACCCACATATGTATATCTTTTTCTACAGTTAGCTTTTAATGTAATTATAATTGACACCTTAGCAAAAACAAAAGCATATTGTTTAAATTTGTTTTTATTTAGGTTTATAACGGGCCAATCTAAATTGGTGAGTCTCAAAAGTGGCTCACCCCTATAAATTTTTTATTTTTTCAGATTTTATTATCTGATTACGAGATTTGGTATGTTAGTATATGACATAAATTAGAATTGATTGACGTATTCAATTGATTTTGGTCACTTCCTGTTTCACCGGAAATGACTACAATTCTTGATTTTTAAATCTATACTAATATAATTATAAAATCCTTAAGTGACTGACATACTGATTAATCACGATCCTGCTCAAACCACTCAACGTAAGAAGCTCAATTTTGGCATACAGGTTGATTCTAGGGTGTAGAGGTTCGATAAGAAGGAATTTTTCGAAATTCCAGTTCCAAGAGGGTGAAACCACCCCTCAAATATTACAATATTTTTTATTTAAAAACGGTCAAGTTTCGAAAAAAAACGCTTAAACACGTATATTTTATTTTGTTTTCTACATATTTTAAGATTTTTTAAAAATGTATACAGGGTGTTTCGAAAAATCTGGTCATTGATTAATCACGATCCTACTTAAAGCGCTTGACGTAAAAAGCTGATTTTTGGAAAAGAGATTGACTTTAGGGTGTAGAGGTTCGATAAGAAGAGATTTTTCGAAACTCTAATTCTAAGGGGGTGAAACTATCCCTCAAATATTAAAATATTTTTTATTTAAAAACCGGAAAAACTCTTGAACACGTATATTTTATTTTGTTGTTTTACATATACATATTTTAAGATTTTTTATAAATTTATACAGGGTGTCTCATAAAATATGACCATTAAGTAATCACGATTCTGCTTAAACTGCTTGACGTTTAAAGCTGATTTTTGGTAAACGGATTGACTGTGGGGTGTAGAGGTTCGATAAGGAGGGATTTCTCGAATCTCAAATTCCAAGAGGGTGAAAACGCCCCTCAAATATTACAATATTTGTTATTTAAAAAACGGTTAGTCTTTCGGGAAAACGCTTGGACAAGCATAATTCATTTGGTTTTTTACGTATTTTGAAATATTTTAAAAAATCATACAGGGTGTTCCAAAAAGTTAATAGGTAATTTTTTAACCACGATTCTGCTTAAACTGCTTAATGTAAAAAGCTTGTTTTTGGCAAACGGATTTTTCGAAAGTCAAATTCCAACAAGATGAAACTACCCCTCAAATATTACCAAGTTATATAATAATATCGCCATATTGTTTTTTCTCATGCTGACATAAATGTGAGAAAATTTTATCCGGTTTGTATGTTAATGGAAATTCTTGCTTTGCTTTATCATCACCATTACAAATGATTAAGTCGACGCCAACGAAGTCGCTGGTACACGCTAGTTATTATACAGGGTGTTTCAAAACAAATGCGAAAAGCTACAGGAGGTGATTCCTTGTTCAAAATAAAGGGTAGTTTGCTTCATAAACATTGGGTCAAAAGTCAACCATTAGGGAGATATTGCGGTACAAAGATGGCGAAAAAATAATATTTTTATTTTTTATCTTGAAAACGAAAAGAGATAGACTAATAACATTTTATGGAAGCATTATTGTTATAAAAACACAATTTCTGGTAATTTTTTCACTTTTTTAAAATGAGTGGAAGGGGTTGAAATAAACTACCCCTATCATTCTTGTTAACGAAATTTAAAGAAAAATCTTATGAAACACATGCAAAAAAATTAATTTGGATAGTTTAGTTTGTTTAGAAACTTTTTTATCTCTTATATTTTTTTGATAAAACTCACCGATTTGAAATTAAAAATGTAAAGCATTACATGTCAGGACAAAAACATTTTCTGATAAAGAATCTAGCGGGCTGCTGTAATTTTTTAGGAAAAAATCTAGTCGGCCGCTGTTACTTTAGGATGTTCCCTAATATTATTTTATTTGACATTACTCTACTGCAATACGTTATTATCTAGATGATTATTATTATCGTTATTATCACTAGATTCTTAATCTAAAAATGTTCTTTGTCCTGACATGTAATGCTTTACATTTTATTTTTTTAATTTCAAATCGGTGAGTTTTATTAAAGAAACACAAGAGATAAAAAGTTTCTAAAACAAGCTAAACTATCAAATTAAATCATTTGCATGTGTTTGATAAGATTTTCTTTAAATTTCGTTAACAAAATGATAGGGGTAGTTTATTTCAACCCCTCTTTCCACTCATTTTAAAAAAGTGAAAAAATTACCAGAAAGTGTGTTTTCATAACAGTAATGCTTCCATAAAATTTCATTGGTCTATATCTTTTGTTTTCAAGATAAAAATAAAAACATTATTTTCCGCCATCTTTGTGCCGCGATATCTCCCTAATGGTTGACTTACCCAACGTTTATAAAGCAAACTACCCTTTATTTTGAACAAGGAATCACCCCCTAAAGTTTTTCGCATTTGTTTTGAAACACCCTGTATATAATATATTATAATATTTCCCCGGTATTTTTTTTACTTTATTCGATAGAAAATGAGATTCTAAATAGAATGACATATCATATCTCAACTTTTGACATTCTCGCTTAAAAAAATATTGTGTTTTAAATTTCAATCTAGAGTGTTATGGGCTTTGTTAAACTTAAAAATCAAAAGCTTTAGTCATTTCCGGTGAAACTGGAAGTGATCAAAAATAATTAAATACCGTCAATCAATCCTAATTTATGACATATACTATCATACCAAATTTTGTTTTTTTATCTAAAAAAAAATTAAAAAAAGTTATAGGAGTACTTTCTTATTTTAGGGGCACTTTTTGGTAGGTAGGTGTTCAGATTTCAGATGCCATGTTATATAAAAATGTGCAATCAACAATTTTTAAAAATTTTATTACACACATTTGATCGTTCGTAGCCAAAATTAATGGGATGTTTTCTTGAAGTGAACTTCTGTACGCGCGCTGGGGGTAAAAATTCAAGGCCGATATTCACACGACATGCGAGACGACACGAGACACAACACGCGAGAGGAAAAGTGGTAACCTACCGCTTAGAAAAAATCGTCCGATTTAAATGAAATTTGGTATGTCGATAGATTGGACCAAGGCCAGCTTGACGACACGTGTTACTGTGACAGCTGGTTTTAACGTAAGAAACGTCAAAAGTGGATGTCGTCCGATCGCCACCAAATTTGGTGGGTAGGCTATGTGAGCGGACGGTGCCACACGGTCCGTTTGACAAATACGTCGTTTCATTTACATCTTCATCAAGTTAAGTATTTGATATTGAAGAAAAATGTGAGTCGATTTCGGCATAATTGGGGACGGGTTACAGGATGACGCTCTTGGCGTTTTGAACCGATGCCTCTAAATGGACCAAATCATCAGGATTTTACTTAATTATGTGTCGATCGGAACCAAACACGGCACGTGGATAGAGGTACCCGAATGAAGTCTTCAGAGGGACAGACGGTCATTTTAATACAAATTTTGTGAAAGTGAATCAAATTATTTTTTAATTTTTATTTTATTACGTTTTCAACATTTCAAACTACACTTTTTCAGACATGTCCTTCAAATCCTTCAATTTAATAGATGTTAGAAAGAAATTTTACTTCAAACATGCACACCTTACAATTTTTTATTGTAAAAGTAGAGAATTTTTCATTTTTTCCGCGAAAAAAAATATCATAAAGTTGTTTCTAGGATCGAAATATATCACCCCTAAAATATTTGCACTTATTTAAGACTCAGAAAATTATTTATTTTAATCAAAATTTTAGTCAAAGTGATATGTTGGGTAAGGGAAAAACCGACGATGTCCATTTTATAAGAATTTTTAATTAGGTAACTTAACCTGGTATTTGGTCACATTAAATAAATTTTCTCTGTAAAAGTCAGTTTTATGACATCGTCGGTCTTTTCACCCTGTCCTTCATGTGTTTGCTTGTCATTTGGTCATTTTTAAAGCTACTTTGACGCCTTTTTTAATTTTGCTTGTTTATTATCAGTATCGGATATAAAATTATTAAATGTATATCGAAATTATGATTAGACTTCTTCTAACATTAGAGAACGTAGTTGAAATTACGAAACGTTCACTGTCAAGCATTTATATAATAATTTAAAGATGATTACTGTGGCGGTTAATGATTATTACGGACAAATTAGCAAGGCAAATCGCCAACGGAGTTTGCGACAAGCCAATGAGGCAAGCGCGGCCATTTTTTCCAGTTACGAAAATTAATTTGCCACGACCCAAACCGCGAGCTTCTGGTATAATGGGCATTCGATCGCTGGTTGACCGTAACAATTGGGTAATTGGGGTTAAAAATAAGAAAAATCGGGTAAAAAAGAAAAAAAAAGAAATGAGAAAAAATCAATTAGTTCGTCGATTCGGTCGATATAATTCAGTTATTGAATTTCGATAATGAATTGTTGCGTAATGTTCCGAGGTATAGTTTTAGCACAGTTTACTCAGAAGCAGTTGGTCATTTTTGTGTTTGTTTTTGAATATTGGCGTGTGTCACCTTCTGCTTATATTCTCATACTCATAACAGTCGTAGCCTCAATCTCAATATTTTCTTGAAAAGAAGATCAAATGCTGACTAACGATTATTTGCATGGAAATTTGCGTAGCTACATAAATATTCACTTTTATCTTATGTAACAGGTCAGGTTCTACACAAGTTTGAAACTACATATTGTAGTTTAATTATACAGGGTGAGTCTTAAATAAGTGAAAATATTTTTAGGGCTGATAAAAGAAATATGTTTTCCCTTTATTGTTTTTCAAATAAGTCCAAAATATCTCAGATATTTTACTTTGAAAATTTCACAAAAATTTGATTTTTCGCTTAAATTTTGAGAACCAATGAATATTTTCTGGGTCTTTTTTCTCGTAGATTTGATCTACTACATATGTTGCCATATTATGAAGGTATAATGTTTTTTAACTAAAAATTTAAGAAAATTCCAATAAGTTTTTCAAAAAGTCCAAATTAAAAAAAAAAAACAACAAGAAAAGCCGAAAAAATTGACGGCAATGAATTAACACAACTTGCTAAGAGTTTTCGATCAATAATTTGGTTATCGATATTTATACGGGTGCTACAAATTCGAGGTACGAGCATTGGTATCTCGGAAACCGTAATAGATACGAAGATGGTTAAATTGGGGCAAAGTTGCGTCTTGGGCTGTTCACCAAGATCCCATCAAAAACGTTTTAAAAATTTTAGGATTGCTGAGTTTTTTGGAAAAAAGGACTTTGTTGAAGACTTATTTTATTTTTTCCTGTCGTTACTTTTTAGAAAATCAAAAAAATAATTGCGTAGGTGCCCGGTGGAGTAGAGGTACAGGCTCTCGTCTACCAATCTCAAGGTGTGGGTTCGATTCCCACACACGGCATTTCATCAGCCGACTATTTTTATTAAAATAAAAATAGTTTGGGTACCTAGGTCGACTCAGCCTTAAATGAGTACTTGGGATTCACAATCCTGAGGTAATAATAGGCGGTTGAAGCGTAGTGCTAGCCACATTACCTTCCTTGTATACCGAACGGCTCTAGTATAGCAAGTTGTACCTTGCTACTCCCAAGGCGTTAAACGCTATATACGGGAGCTATTATTATTATATAAAAAAATAATTGCACATTCTCTTTGCTACTTTATTAGGGCTATCTGATAGTATTTTTAGATTTTCAAATTAGCTGATAATTTATGAGATACAGAGGCCAACTTAATTTTTTTAAATATGGATTTGCATTTTTTATTTCAGATTTTGAAAGAACTCAGTCTCCTGAGTACAGTGGTATGCTACACTTTATACTTTTTTTTTGATTTGGGTACTTTAACAGCAACAAAACTATTTCAAATGCATTTTGTACTCTTTATTGTAACTGCCAAGATGTGTTGATTTCAATTTTTTGTAAAATTTAGACCTGTCGAATTACTTGACGTCATCAGACGGTCCAGGTATACTGCTCTACCTTTTCCAATCCATCTTCCGGGGAAATGATTTGATTGTTTATATTATATTCTATTTATATTATTTTTTATTATTTTATTGCATTTGAATTTCCATATTCAACCCACGTCACTGTTAAGTTTGAAAGCTTATCAATATTGTAACGATGAATATATTAAATATTAAAAAAGAGAGCCGGACTTGAAATTAGTTTAAATAAATTGGGTCCAAATTTCCAAAACAAAAAAAAATATTAAGTGTGGCATATCATTGTTTTCAGGAGAGCGAGTTCTTTCAATCTGAAATAAAAAATGCAGGTCCGTATTTAAAAAAATTAACTTGGCCTCTGTATCTCACAAATTATCAGCTGATTTGAAAATCTGAAAATACTATCAGATAGCCCTAATAAAGTGGCTATGAAAATGTGCAATTAGTTTTTTGACTTTCTATAAAGTAACGACAGGAAAAAATAAAATTGATTTTCAAAAAAATCCGCTTTTTCCAAAATACTCAGCAATCCTTGAAATTTTTAAAACTTTTTTGATAACATCTTGCTGAACATCCCAAGGCGCAACTTTGCCCCAATTTAACCATCTTCGTATCTATTACAGTTTCCGAGATACCATTGCTGCTCATACCTCGAATTTGTAGCACCTTGTATAGCATCGATACCCCCAATCACTTATCCTAAAATCTTTGAACAATTTATTGACAACTATTACTACAATCATGGTGGATTGATCCATATAATCATAATGCCTTACCTAATGAAGAGTAAAATCTAATTTTTAAGATGATATATAGGAAGACAATAATTATTATGAGGGAAAGGAAGTCTTCCAAAACATGTTACGAACAAAGAACTCAACAATTCTGTGATATATGAATTTCGATACCTACATAATAACTGTAGATAATCTCGATCTTTAATTTGATTACTTTCGGGTCTGCGATTTTGCACGTAAGATATTACGGTGTAGCACAAAAAATTAATTGGATCTGGTTAATTCAAAACGGCTTAGAAAAAGTAGGTCGGCCCCTCGTAAAACACGGGGGGGGGACGCTACCATCGCCGTTGTTGAATTAAGCTGCGTTCAATGATTTACTAACAAAGTCCAATCTTTAAACAATGTCATAAATCATTAATTAAATTTAAAGACTAGATAAGTAATTTTGTATTTTTTTAATACAAATAAATATATTGATTCCAAAAGTAGTAAGTAAGTACCGTATGATAAACTAAAAAAAAGCGTCCAGTTGGTTTAAAAATGAACATAATTAATTTTACATATAAAAAAACAGCGATCTTCATTTCATTGCCATTGCTGACGCCATTTTTTCACATTGTATATTTGTTCCAAGAGAAATCTAAAATAAGGGGAATATCTGAACTGTTATCTCTAATCTTATATTAAAATAAATTCATAAGGCCTAAACTTGAAAATATCCTAACTTAGTAATCAAAAAGGTAATACAACAGATATCTATATTATCTGTAGTTATTAACTATGTTACCAACATAAAGCAGAACTCATGAACCTGGAAGACTCCATCCGTAACCTGGAATGGAAGAAATTTCTTAGGACTTACTATCGTAGATTTAAGTAAAAACAATCTTCGGATTGTCACGGGGGCTTTAAACAGGACCACTGTCTCTTCAATGAACGCCTCAGTAGACTGAAGCTATGAAACAACAGTGCATGCGCATGCACTTCTATGGGGAAAAATGGGAAACACCAGAACACAGCATCCCTGAGTAGACCGAGATGACACCGACTCCTATACCATAACCTTTGGTACGCCTGATATTGGAGACGGGGAACTAACCTTTGTGAAACCGACTCAGATACTGGCTTTGTCAAACCCAGAAAGGGAGACACAACATTTTTTTTTTATATCTAACGTTTTTTTTATATTTAATCTATTCATCGTTACAATATTGATAAGCTTTCAAACTTAACAATGACGTGGGGTAAAAACATTGAATACGGAAAATCAAATGCAATAAAATAATATAAAATAAATAATATAAATTCTTTCTGGGACACTATGTATAATGTAATATAAAACCATCAAATAATTTCCCGGAAGATGGATTGGAAATGGTAGATCAGTATAATGGCCAGCGAGGTTCCTGGACCTGTCGCCAAAGGGCGGGGGGGAGGGGGTACATTACTTTACGTCATTTGTAAAAGTGAAATCAATACATCTCAACATTTACAATAAAAAGTACAAAATGCATTTGGAAGTTAATAAATAATAAAAGTAATAGAATAAAGTTCAAAGAGCAATAAATAAAATTGAACGAAAAATAAATTTGTGCTATATGGAGGGTGGTAACCCTTTTGAACATGTAGAGCATTAGGAACTAGTTTGTAGAAGTTGATTTATTTATAACTTTATTTATAATAATTACGATTAATATTATGCATATTTTTAGATCGCACTGAGATTTCAAATTCACAATAAAAAAGTTAAAATAATATCTTTAACTTAGTGACGAGGATATTATTATTTGAATCTTTCAATTTGGCCGATTTTCCTTATTCAACGATAATTAGCACTGATCAATATTGTTGCGATGAATATAATCAGATTAAATAATTTAAAAACCAGAGTCGGACTTGAAATTATTTAAAAAAAATAATTAAATAGTTTTGTTGTTTGAAGATATTCAAAACAAAAAAAGTAAAGTGTGGCATATCCCAGGGCATATCATTGCCCTCAGGAGACCGAGTTCTTTCAAAACTTGAAATAAAAAATGTAGGTCTATATTTAAAAAAAAATAAATTAGCCTCTGTATCTCACAAATTATCAGCTAATTTAAAAATCTAAAAATGCCCTAATATATAGGGATAGCCCTAGAGCAATGAAAGCCCTATGATAATGTGCAATTAGTTTTTTAATTTTCTAAAAAGTAACGACAGGAAAAATAGAATTGATTTTCAAAAAATCCGTTTTTTTTTCAAAAACTCTGCAATCCTTGAAATTTTTAAAACATTGATGGCATCTTGGTGAACATCCCAAAGCGCAACTTTGTCCCAATTTAACCATGTTCGCATCTATTACGGTTACCTAGATACCAATGCTTGTACCCCGAATTTGTAGCACACTGTATAGGTATAAATTTCTTTAAAATTAAAAAAATCGATAGATTTGAAAGAAAACCGGTATATCGGTAGATTAGTTCCAATATCGGTAGGATTGGCATCACTGCTGAAACGTGTGAACACAAAAGCCGTTTCTGTCTTTCAGTCTTACTGAATCTGTCAGACTGCTTGTTTCTGTAAGCCTGTATATTTGTGTCTTTAAACAATTACTCAAATACACGAGTGAGAACCAGTTTTTACACAAATACACAGAATTTACATTTTATGGCTTTATTTGAAAGACACTAAAGTTTATCAAAAGCTGTACTAGGCCAATAAGGCTCTTCCATAAGACTATCATTAGCTGAAATTAAAAGCGCGTGCAAATCGTTAAAGAATAGCAGATCCCCAGGCCCAGGCAATATCTGAAAAACTACTTTATATGCTGAAAACACTATTTCAAAAATGTCTCAACAACTCTGCAGTACCAGAAGAATGGAAGCTGTTATAACTATCAACAATACATAAAAATGGAGATAAAAGTATCTGCGATAATTATCAAGTTACAGGTACCAGCAAGCAGAGTATATGGAAATGTTTTGAAAAATGGAAGTGAAAAAAAATATGCTGATATGGAGGCTGAAGAACAAGCAGGTTTTAGAGCAGGACGATCCACACTAACACAAATCCTAGAAAAGAAAACAGCATCCGATCAGAAAGTTCATATTCTATTTGTTGATTTGAATAAAGCTTATGACAGTATACCTTTAGGGAGACTTCGGGAGACGCTGCAGTAAAGTATTATGAACACAGAAATAATAAAGGCTGTTAAATCCTTATTAAACCCCGTGACTAAAAATAAGAATTATTGAAATAAACCATGGTATAACACCGGGATTTACAGTCACTAAAGGTCTTAGACAAGGATGTTGCTTATCGCCTGCATTATTTAAGATTTTATTTAGAAAATACACTGAAATCATGGAAACGAAAATGTAATAATATGGGATTACCAGTTAGTAGATGATGATACTACAGTGTACACCTTGTCGTTCGCAGATGACCAGGCTGTTGTAGCACAAGATATAGACGACTTGGAATCATTGGCGTAACTACAGGGGGGCCCGGGGGTGCCGGCCCCCTCCCCCAGGTTCTGCTGGGCACCCCCAGAGAAATCCTGAATTATGACTCTTGGCTACGTATTAATTTTTATTTGCTTGTGATGTAGTAAAAATGACGTTTTCTAGTTTTGTTTAGTTAATATTATTTTATTGTGTTCAAAAAATGTGTTATTTTTATTTTTTTTAGAAAATTTGTAGGTATTAAAATAATCTACGGGAACACTGTTTGATAACCCAGTCTATGAAATTTATTGATAGAGAAATTCATGTAAAATTTTATTCAAAAAATGTGTTTTTTTAAATTATTTTTCATTTTTAAAAAAACAAAAGCTCTAAGCCCCCCCAGGCCCACCCCAGGATAAATTGCTAGTTACGCTAATGCTTGGAATACATGACCCGAAAACTTATCGAGGAATATGAAAAATGGGGATTAGAACTGAATATTAAAAAAAAACGGAATACATGTGCATTGGTGGACAACCACAAGACCTACGACTAGCAACAGGACAAGTCATCAGACATTGCAACAGCTACAAATATCTCGGAATGAAAATATCCAAAGACGGATCAATGGATAAAGCAATATTGGAAGGAAATATGCAAGACAGAAAAGCAGTTGCCATGCTAAATGGAATACTATGGGATAAGAATATAACGATAGAAAACAATAAAAGAATTTACAATTCCATCGTAAAAAATCATAATTACCTACAGCTCTGAAGTATGGCCCTTAAAAGAGAAAGCTGATAGAATGCTAAAAGCCACGGAGATGGGCTTTTGGAGAAGATCGGCTGGAAATCCAGAAAGATAAAATACAAATAAAACCATAAGACGCCAAATGGAACTAAAACACGACATCGTAGATGACATTATAACTCAGCTATTAATATGGTATGGACACGTGAAAAGAATGGAAGAACATCGAATCCGAAGGAAAATATTAAATTGGATCCTTCAAGGTAGAAGATAAAGGGGAAGACCATGGAAGAGCTGGAGAGGGGTTGTTGATAAAGAAGTTTTGTACCTACAGAGGTTTGGAAGTAAATGGATGGGAAGATGAGAGAGAATTGGAGGTAGGAATCGGAAGAGGGAAAACGTTGTAACACGATTATGTATATGTACTAGGCCAATATAGGTATCACGCTGGTTTGCCATAGTCTTTATGATTGGTCAATCTAATATAAATAGAAACAAATACTTAGAAAATCCAGACCAACAGTCGAACGGTCACATTACATCATAAAAGCTAACCTTGCTTTTAGGGCACAATATCGTCGGCAAACCTTATCTGATGTGGTTATAACCCGCTATTCGCGAACGCAGTCTTTGCACTTTCTATACGATCGTGGCGGAAACTAGGCCAGCAAACGAAAGCGAAATCGGCCGTTCTCACGTAAAATAATACGGATCGCCGATCCGCCGACCGAATACAAAGAAGCTCGTCAGCGCAGTGTGGTACACACGTTCTTTTTCGGGCCTCTAATTAGTACCTGATCTAAAGAATTGTTGTGCTGGTGGCCCAATACTACTCATCTGGGAACCGGTGTCCTAGAATCAGAAGAAAAACAATGCGTTTAGTATAAATTCTTGAAAATTACGAAACTGGAAAATCCCATTAAAATACACATCTCTCTAGGGTTTTAATCTAGAAGTATGACAATAGAGATATCGTTAGAGAAGTGGTATGGCTCCGCATGAAACAAACCCTTTTCCGAAATCCAGCACATATCTTTCAAATGACGCCACAGGGGTGTCCCAAAGCCAAGTACAAAGTTTTTTAAGTGGTAGTATATTTCAACCTCAAAACACGCCAAAAAAAATTGAAAATTCGAAATTTTTTTTTTTTATTATTTTTTAGTTTTTGGTTAAAACATAATTTCTTGATAATATGTCAAAAATAGGTATTGGAATAGAATTTACAAGAATGAAAATCCAGAAAAGTTCGAGTGGTTCTCAAAATTTTAACATAATAAATTTTTTAATTTTCTACTATTATTATAGAGATTATTTTGTTATTGTTATTTGGACTTATTTGAAAAAAACGATCAAGAGAAAAAATATGTTTTCTTTTTTTAATCGAGATCTACCACCACCCCTTAAAATACTTACTTATTTCTGGGACAAACATCCTGGTCTCGGAAGCATCGGAAATTCTCGGTTCTTTTTGGAAATCACAGAATCGGAACTTGAGGTAATTTCCCGGTTCTTTCAGGACTCGGTAAGAAGAGTAAAATCATTTTTTGTTGCGTGCGACAGTCTTTTGATAGTATCTATCTAATTTTTTTACAAAGTGATAATAGTAATACCGTTCTATCAGGATTGGTGGAAGGAAAGTAAAATAAAACACAACATAAGCAGTCTGTTAACAACATAGCTTGAATGTAATTGAGATTCAAGTATGTAATGAAAAAGACAAAGCCATTTTTCAACTAGGCAAAAAGCAAAAAGGCCTTTTCTTGCTTTATTTATTCGCAATTATAATAAGAATAAAGTCCTGTTTAAAAATTTAAGCTTAAAGAACTTCAATTTCAACACCCGGTAGATAAGGGGTTTTTCGTTAAAACGCTTTCTTTGGAGTCATTGGTCGCTGGAAACGCATTTCTTTTTAGTAAAAAATGACCAGTGTCGTCATTAGAGGACATCATAGGCACGTTACTCCAGATACAATGTCTATCCCCAAATTGCCTGTCAAAAGGTCCATTTCATTCAACATTTTTCCAATTATATCGCTCACTGTTCCCCTTCCGTTCACAAAAACCATATATCATGCATGAAATGAATAGGACAGAAGTACACACTATCCGTTCCGTTTCTCTTTCGTTCCAGCCGTAGCTTTCCTTCAACATTTTTTGGCGGATGGACTAAAGCGTATCGGAAACAACTTTGTCAAGTTCTTGCATTCTTTTCTGCTCTGTTAAACTTTTGCTGATATTTATTTTTTTTTTTTTTTTTTTTTTTTTTTTTTTTTATATTATTTTTTATGAATGTTTTAAAATAAAACTTTTCATGTAATATAGACTAATGCAATAAAAAGTATGGAATTTTATACAGATGGAAGCTTACTTACAGCGTCCAATACAATAAAAAATGCGAAACAGTTATGGAATGAATATGGAATGGAAACGGAAGGTTAGTGAGAATCAACCTTAAATGTTCGTCAAATGAATTCAATCAATACAAAATTGTGTTAAAAAAAATTAACATATGAGAAGAAAGTTACTGGTATAAAAGTTCCTACTAAGACTAATACATTCCTCCAAAAAATATGCGTGTTTTTCGGCAGAATGAATAGATTGGATCGATATATTCAGTTTAAGCCACCAGAAGAGACACCCTAATTGACAACATGTCTCTACGCAGTCGCATAATAAATGTCGAGCAGTCTCGTCTTTGTTCATCCGTTACTAAGAGGTCTATCACTTAGGCTCATTATCTCTGTGTCAGCGGAGCAGAAGTACAGAGATACCTCCGACTGCTCCACGAAGGATTTGCTCTAGAAGAAGCACAGCCTAGTCCATTTCCACCAAAGGACAGAAGAGAGAGCGTTATCCTCTTACCTCTGCTCCGGCAAGTAGAAAAAAAATGCCCGAATTCTAATGGAAGAACGTCGAATTGGCGAGTTATCAACTCCAGGTATTAGGGACATGGTTAGGTCCTCACAACAGGAATTTACCTCAAATCAAAGGAGGCAACAGAGAAAGGGTTATTCCTCCTCTAGTAGAGATTGAAGCAACACAAGGTATCAGGTCTCAAGAGAGATCAAATTAAAAGGTGGAGAAGGAAATGAGACATGAATGCTTCCTTCGCCACCTCGCCAGTTTTACTCCAGCCGGAACAAGATTCTCGACTTTGCTTGACGGGCACGGAAGATAAGCCTAACCGTGAAAAAGTGTATACCCTCGTAGAAGGTGGATGTCCAGTTCTCCGAGGAAGAACAACTGTTGCCGTTGCCCATGTTTGATGACTTATGGACTGTATGATGAGTTTTAACTCAAGAAATGAGGACCTAATAGATCTTATAAAACATTGTTGATTAAACTAACTACTCATTCATCTAGGCCCATTATCCACGGAGGTGTAGCTTCATAAACGAGTATTCGTCATTATACGTCTGGAATACGCCTGATTCCATGCAAAATTTTAAACTTCTGTTTTCCTATTTTGCTAATATCTTCGAACCTTCTAGCCTTTTTCTATTTATTATAAAACCTTACACCAATATGCAAGAAGTGGTATAACTGACAGGACTTGAAAAGAGGTGGCGAATGAAATAAAATGGAAGGTGGAAAGGTTAGCATCTGTCCATTTTATTTTATTAATATAACCATATAATCACAACATCATATAACCACTGTAATCCAATCATTGTCTTCTGCAGCGTCGGATGTACTAGTAAGCTAAAATAACGTCTGCCTCGTTGAACGGCATTGTCACAAATAGATGACAACGTACGCTTGCAATTTGCAATACCCTTCGTAGACAGAGTTTAGTACGCTAGACCTAGACTACACAAGCTGCATGCTGCATGGCGTAATTTGAAGCGTCTATGAAGCTATATACCCTTTCGTTGACAGTGGACCTAAGCTTTTTGCCACTGTAGCAAACCCTTGTTAGCAAAAATGCCATTGTTGCTGCATAGAGAACTGAACGCCAATTTTGTGTCATGTCCAGTCATGGAGTAAAAAAATGTTAGATGAGGTATAGATGGTAAATTACATAATATATAAGGAAGTAATTAAGAAAACCATTATTTTAATAAAACTATTATAAACAAAGAGTTCATACTGTTCTTTTCAAATAAATATTAATTCTTTGGTACATTGTAATCCCGAACAAAGATACTGTTTATGATCTGATCATGAAAAGAACATACAGTCGCTACTCATAACAGATTTACTCCGTGTAGCAAAAGAGGTGGTGGTTACGTAAATTATGATTTGTCGGAGTTAAACAGTTCATTTAATGCCGTAGCCGACCGTATTTTCCATTTCACTTCCATTAGTCAGAGAGCTTATGATAACAATGACTTTATTTATGTCATGTGTTCCCTTTTTGTTTCTGAATGTCCTGGTTTTCCACTTAAACTAAGCAACCTAAAGTTACACTGATAAGTAAGAGAGCATTTTTGAGGAATACCTTTGAGGAGTTATAAATATCTATCATCAGAGGGTAGTCTTCTGCCGGCTGCTCCATATCATTACATTGCCTTTGGCTCGTCTTATTCAAAACAAAATATAGACCAGGATACAACCAGGTGCTTTACAACTCAACTTCAACAAGGTTCGGACGATTGGGATTGGAACCGTTTCCGTTATCCAAACGTCTGTTGTTTTTTAGGATTGATATTGAATACTCTCCCTAATCGCATAGAGCGATTGTTAAGATACATTTTCCATACAGGTAAATCGATTGATCTTTCGAATTAAAAATAAGGGACTTGTTAATTTTTTCTGTAGATGTTGTGTTTTAATCATGTCATTAACTTCTTTTACTGTAATTCCTAAATGCATTTGGCGTAAATATAGGGATAATTATTTTTAAACATTTTTTTATTCTTGTTTCTATAAAAAGCTTGAAATTACGCCAATATAGTGCTAATTACGTCAAATCTTATATTTATAAACTATTATGTTAATTGCATCACAGTCTTTTGATTAAACAAATCTATTTAACACTATTTTAATTTGGGTGTGGTACAAAACATATTAAAAAAAAAAAAAAAAAAAAAAAAAACAAAAGAAATTAAATTTTAATCAAACTACTACAAAAATAACTAAACAACACTCTAGACACGTCACGTGTTATAAGCTTATTTTTATTGCTCTATGTAAGTAAGCAGATTAATTTCTCGAGTTTTCGAGACGTTGAGTTTTTTCCTCCGTCTCGACTAAACACAAATTTCTTGCTTTGGGAATTCTCGAGTAGAGACCCTATGGTTTTGACTGAGTAGAATGTGAGTGACATGAGCTTAATTGTAAAGTGGTAAAGAGGGGAGTGGATTAATCACCGCGACTTTCTGTCTGTTGCGTCCTCCTTTCTTGAGTTATAACTCATCCTTATAGCAAGTCTGCACCTGTTGTAGGGGGATGGGTATTTCCCATCCTCTTCTGACAACAAATGTTCTCCCTCCATGGAGTGGACATCTACCTCATACTAGGGTATACACCCTTTCAACAGTCGGGGTACCCGTGAAGTGGAGGCTGGAGACTGGATAGTCTGTTCCCATTTTTTCCACCTTTCTAACTTGGCCTCTTCTTGGACATGATACCGGTGTTACATCCCGAATCTATAATAAGATATATCCCTCTTTCTTCATTGCCTCCGTGGAATTGAGGTCAATTACACGGCAAGTGTTAGTCGGTCCCGCTACAGAGCCACGTAGCAGTAAGTGAGACGAGAATGAGGTTGTTCTAAATGCACAAGAACGGTCTTCTGTCTAGCCGCATCCCTTTTGACCTGGTCCGCCATTGAGTGAGGATACCTGGTATAACGGACAGTAGTCACATCCAGCATCGTTATGCGTCTTGGTGCAATTCCCTGGTCATGACACTACAGCCAGGGACAAGACAGTGAGATGCTCCTTAGATCCAGCTTCAAAGTACCAGGGGGATTCGCCCAGCACCTCACTGGGAGCTTCCCACCAACGACAAGGTCTCGCATCTCGCATCTCCTCCTAGAGGAAGGACTAAATAGGTAAGTCTTAAGGTAAAATTAGGTCTGCTCCAAAAACCGGTACTCCTGTCTAAAGGTGTTTATCTCGATACATGTTTTCGATACAGGGTTTGGATACGATACCTGTTTTTATCCGCCATCTACCTAATCTAAAAGCGGTGTCGAGATTAAAACCGGTATCGTAGCCAAATCGTAGTCGAAATCAACATCGGTATCGAGTTCAACATATGTGTCAAGATGCTGCCGGTATATATTTTCGTATAGCATATTTCAATGCCACATGATATCAATAAATAAAATAAAGGAGCTTTTGTGTATGGGATAGAAAATGTATAGGAGCTTATCACTAGGTTAGGGTAAAAATAAATAACTATTAATCTATAGCATCCAGGTCAGCCTCATGAAGACGATTAAAAGAGAACTACGCCTTCGTAAGTGGATACTTTATTGCAATATGGAAAGGATCGTGTTCAAGACGTCCACGATCGATCGCAGTCGGGACTGTCGTTAGTCTCCATTTGTGTATCCATGTACGTACTATTTACGTACATTGTAGGACGTCACTACGGACGTACATGCGAGTACGTACTACGCACGTACATGCGAGTACGTACTACGGACGTACATGTGAGTACGTACTAGGTACGTATCTTGAGAATTTTTGAAAACGCATTACAAATGTTATTTAATTTAATATTTTTTTTTTTTTTTTTATTATTATTTGTTATAAAAAATGATTTACTAGGGTATCCAGCGACCATAATGCGCGACACAGCCTTTGAAGAAATCTGGTGGGTTAAAAATGCAATATGATGGGTTAATAACGAATAACTTAGCGGGAAATTTAAACATGGACATAATTTCCTGTTAAACGATTATAATATAAATATAGGAAAATGCTCTGATCATTCCATAAGTCTTCGTTCACAATCTTGTCGGAATCCGAAGTCGGGCGGTTTCTAATTGCGTTTTCGATTGGCAGAACTAGAGCGCACATTGCACCCTCGGTGCTGTGGTCATCTTTTTTTGGTAATCAACGTAAAAAAATAAAAACAATAATACACTGAGTGCGCACCTACTCAGATCCAGTTTTCGATTGTGTTTTGTGAGGTGTGAGTGGGTGTCATGTGTCATAGTGGCCGTAGGTTGTTTGCTTCCACCTTGTTTTCTTTTGTCATTGCCTTCATTGCTCATTGTTTCAAGGTAAATTAAAAGTGTAATAATATAATGTGACTATTTCACCTAGCAGTCAGAACCTCGAATGATTGAGAATCAGCTCATTCAATTTTTTCAAAACAAAAAAATTAGATATTTAGATACTTGGTTTTCTTTTTCTATTTTTAGTTCTGGTAGTTCAAAGAATAAAAAATAAAATGTCTAATCAACATCAATAAAAGACAGAGTGCTCTAAGAGTGTAGTTGCCGGACCGAAGCCAGACTCACGGGTGTATCAAGACATAAGGGATGGTTTGGTAACCCTGTACCTGAGGTTTTATATTAATACATATTTTAAGCTGACTTCCATTGAATTATTTCTAATTAAATTCTAGTGTTATACGTTGTTGAAAAATATACGTCCATAGTACGCACATTGTACGTACTTTCGACCATTTTACATCCAGTTTTGGTCCAGAACGAAACATATAATGTACGTACCTGGAATGTACGTACATACGACATTATAAATTCGTTCTTTACCACATTACAGGGACATTACCGGGGACGTATATGGCGGAAAATGCGTCCCTAAGGCCATGTACGTACATTACCTGTACGTACCAGGGACTTGACGTTCGTCCCAACATTACGTACCAGGTATATACGTACATTACCGTATGTCAGGCTCTATACCGACTTTTATATTTTTTTTGTCTCTTTAGAATCTTTTACCTCTGGGTTGTGTCAAAATAGACTGTTGCATTGATTTTAATCAGAACATTTTATCAAGTTTGTACTCATGGTTTGTCACAATATAATTGTTATCTTCATCTTATTTTCTTCCAATACAGTTTATTATAAATGTCTTTTGATCTCCGACTACAGAAACTGCGACTGGGTCGATTCGCGAGGGATTGCACAAGGTACCACAGAGCAGAAAAGCGGTTCAGCGGCACGAAGTACCAGCAACAATGCCGCTGCGGCACGGCTCGCGGTGAACCGCCAGCGTGCGAAGTCTAGATGCGCTCTCAACCGTAAACCGATTTCAATAAATAATACATCTATAAAAATAAAAAAAATGTTTATGAATCATTTAGATATATAGAGTCGGTCGGCTGAGATCGAACCGGCTATCTACGGGTATCTTGAGTCCCGGTACCGGAATAAATATAAAGCGGTACTAGTACTAAAAAACTAACCGCGTGAGCGATAATATTCTTTCCAAATAAACGTCAAAATTGTTTTTAAACGTCTTTTTAAAATTTATGTATACACACTATTTTTTTTTTTTTACTTCTTTTTTTTATTTTATTTTAGGTATTGTTTTTAATAAGTTTATAGTATATAGTAATAGAAAATAGTCTCGAAAATATAGTAAGTTACAATATTTTAGTAAAAATTAAATATTTAGTAAAAAAACCAACCAACAATATAAACAAATGACACCACAGTTTACTGCCAAATTGTTAAATACTTATTAAAAACAAGTATATTAAAGGCAAAGAGGGGTGTCTCATTATTGGAATTACATGTACACTTCCTTGGCAGTCTAGCAGGGTAAATAATGTTTTGTGGTACACCTACATGTACATTTTGCCTAAGTGGTATATGACATAGGATTATTACTTGTTTCCAAAACAATTTGGGGACCAAGGCTTTAATGCTAATTTTTTTAATTTTAGAAAGTTTTAACAATATTATAGTACAGTACGTCTGCCCAGATTGTGTCTATGAAAGGAATACGGACAAAACATTTAAATAAAACAACACTATATTTAGCCGTCGACTTGACGAGTACATCACCGCGAATCGCTCCGCCCACTCTTTTTTTATTGGCCACTTGCAAAATTGTCGAATTTTTATTGATAGGACGCGTCGTCTAGTTTTTTACGAAAAAACATCGAGAGAGTATCGTTTCCCTCTCTGGATGCCCGTAACTGCAGAACGGACAGTTGACCACTGTGGGTCTGCCAACTATGGCTATACATATCCTACAAAATGTGTATCCAACTGCGGGCAATAAGTTCTTAAAATCCACCATTATATATGTCTAGCAAAAATATAGAACACACGGAAAGAATTTGATAACCACCAGCCGTCCAGTGCTCTCCTGTAAAATTAGTAAATGGGCCTTATCATGTCTTTCCCCTAGACCTTTCAATTGTTTCGGTCACTTCTGTTTCATGAAATGACTACAACTTTGATTTTAAATGGCAACTTCGTTATTTTTTTTAAAATTTCTCCTTTCTCCATAAGAAGAATATGACACTTTGAATAGAATGACATATCGTTAAAATATGTCAACTTTTGACATTTGTTTGAAAAGAAAATAGTATTTTAAAATTCAATCTAGAGGTCCATGACTGTTTTAAAACACTAAAGCTTTCATTTCATTACCTCCAATTAGTGTCATAGTATTGTTTTCAATTACACTTTATACTTTTAGTTTGCGATCATTCACAATGTCTAAAAAACATAATTAAAATTAATAAAATAATCCTAGCAAGAGCTTGCGGTAGTATCCATAGAGAACCCATAATATTTAGCTTCAAAAACAATAAACTTTTGATTTCTAATATTTCTCTTGACTGATGATAATCAAGGTCAAAATGACATTTCTCGCAGATTTTGAAGTATAGTGGTGGAAGGAAAGTCAAAAAGTTTTTCCAGTAATTGAAAAATTACTACCACTGATTATGACGTTCCGAATGCTAACATTAAAATCAGGTGAACAAACTTCTATGGCTATACGAGTGGTGAAACTAATTTATTCCGCTGATTTCAAGGTGCTGAATGAAGCTTAATGCTTTATCTTTGTATCTTGTATCTTCTCCCACAGTGACAAAGTTAAAAAGATGCCCAAAAATGGTATTTTTCATCCATATCTCAATTTTTCAAATGGAGCTAGGATGGCTCATATGCATGTTTGGAAAAAGAGCATTTTCTGTGAAATTATTTGGTGCCACCCCACCCCATCTTTTATGATATTTTGACGACGTTTTTTGAGCACTGTGACACCCCATCATCATTATCGTCATTGCTTGAAAAAAGAATTGTCCAATTCAGAAGAAATTTATATATCGATAAATTTGAAGTGGCCAAGGCCACAACCGTGTACGATACGTGTCACAGTGACAGTTAATTTTACGTAAACGTCAGAAGTTTATGTCGTCCGATCTCGACCAGATTTGGTGGGTAGGAGCTATGTGAGCGACTTGGTATATGGTCCCAGTTGGATACGACGTTTCGTTTATATCTTCACATCAGGGTGGGACTACGCGTGTTAAAAAGAAAAAATGTGGGTCGATTTCGACATAATTGGAGACAGGCTACAGGATGACGCCCTGGACGTTTTGAACCAATACCCCTAAATGGACGAAAATCATTGGATTTTCTTTAAAGATGGGTCGATTGAAACTAAACTGGGCACGTGGATAGAATTGCCAGGCAAAGTTCTCGAACGGACGATGGTCATTTCAATTCAAATTTTGTGAAAGCGAATCAAGTATTTATTAATTTTTAATTTATTACTTTCAACGTTTAAACTACACTTTTTCAAATGTGATAAGCTAAATCTTTCAATTTAATGGCAGTTGGTGAAGTTCTACTTCAAATATGCGCCCACATAGGTGCTCATACAATTTTTTTAGTTTAAACAAGTAAAGCAGCCTATCGTTTACCCCAATGATAAAACGTCGCGTCGTCGGTACCCTCGCCTCAGCGTGTCACATACATGGATTAAAAAACAATTAATACAGAAGATGTCAATTAATTTAAAAAAATCATACAGCATTGCAATAAGAACTAGAAGCAAATTTTCAACGACGCTATCGTTATGATCGCTCTGTAGACTGTAGATAAGCAGTACCGATTAGATTTCCTTTTCCTTTCGTTCTCGGTGGTTGTTCAGCGGGTCGTTCGTTCGCTATTGTTGCTCGTCGCCACGCTACGTTGCCGACTCATGCTCTACTTAGCCGGGCTTAGGATTGTAACTAAACGTTTAATTGATGTGAATTCACATCGTCACAAACCGTTTCGGCTCGTGACATTAACCGAGCGTGGGGCATCCAGGTGAATTATTCGGTTATGTAATCTAACATCGTTCTTGGATGGAATTATCTACGTTGACAACAAATAGCCTAAAACGGCTACACTACCTTTTTATTCATATACCCACCCGTCAACGGCAAGTGTGACTGACTGATACTGTGGTTCAGAAAACTTGTTTTAATTAAAATTTTACAGGGTATCCATTTTCGTGTATTTTATCGGGTTTCTCGTTTATGAATTGAGATACAAGGCGGCTTTCAAATCCTTTATTACTACTTTTTTATTAAATTAAGCTTCATTCAGAACTTCGCAGTAATGGAATAAATTAGTGGTTTTCAATTAGCGTAGAAGTTTGTTCTTTAATTTCAATGTAAGCATTTAGAACGTCAAAATAGTGGTGATAGACATTTTCAATTGGTAGAAAAATTTAACAAGCTTTCGACTTTCCACTAATAATTCATACTTTTGCTAAATTTGAAATGTCATTTTGGCACCTGTGATTATCTTACGTCAAGAGAAATTAATAGTTGAAAATCAAAAGTTGATTGTGTTATAACCTAAATATTAAGCTTTCTCTATGGATACAACTGAGTACCGCAAGCTGTTGCTAAAATATTCTATGGTGGCGAATGATCGTAAACACAAAAAGTATAAATTAATTGAAACCACTAATTTATTCCACTAATTGCAGGGTTATGGGCCGAATCTTCTAAAAGAATACCAACAGATTTATTCTAGCCCCCTTGGTTTCTGAAATACAAAGCGGAATAAATATCTCGATTATGTTATAACTTATCGAAATATAGATCCTATAAACTTCTTGGAACTCAATGGCTTAAAATTAGTTTTCGTTTAGGGCTGTCGTTTTGAAATATGACGCAAACTTACAAATACAAAATTTTTCAAAATTCGCCCTGTATTTCAGTAACGAAGAGGGCTATCTGTGTATAGCATTTTTTGTTACATAAAAAGAAAAAAATAGCACAGTGATAGCGAAAATCAGATTTTTCCAACTTCCATGTCGTGTAAATACTTATATTTAAAAAGATGACAGCGACATTGGAGTGACATGTTGATGTTGCTCGGAAGTTGTGTTGTTTCTTGTGTATTAGGCTGAAAACCAATATTTGTCTAAATACGAGACAAACAATAAGTCTCATAAAGGGAGACAAGGCAGACTAAGCAGATATAGTTTACTACTGGTAATTAACGCTTTCCGGATACCATAATAAATGTAATTTCATGTCCATGTTAAAACTAACCAACAAAATCACGTTCATGCGAGAGGTCGTCTTTCTTCTGTATCTCTTCTTCTTATCACGCCCTCTCCTGCCGAAGATTGGCGATCCAAATGGCAATTGTGGTTCTGGAAACTGCAGCCCGGAAGATTTCCGCAGACGAGCGTTCAAACTATCTCCTTAAATATTTTAACCATGACTTCTGGCGTCTTCCTACTGATATTTTTCCTTGCACATTGCCCTCTATTATGAGGCGCAGTATTTCGTATCTACCACCTCTCATCACATGACCCAGGCATTGCATTTTTCTTTCCTTGATGGTGTTCAGTATCTCTTTTGTTTCTGCATGCGCTGGAGTACTTCATCGTTGGTGATCCTTTGTACCCATGAGTTTCGCAGCATCCGTCGGTATACAATAGTATACATACATTTCGAAGGCTTCTATTCTCTTTTCGGTCTGTGAATCCAGTGTCCAGCTCTCACATCCTTCTTCTGTGTGTGACTATATAACACGAAGAAGAAGCAAATGACCATTTTCTCTGCACATATTTCAAAACATTCGTCTTTTTATATAATAATAGAGAGTTAGATTATGTTAGATATGAACCCCGGTGTTTCAGGCTGAGCATGCATTAGAAATTTCTAAAGAACTTCTATATCTACATAGAAATTTTGCACATCATTGTTTCTAACGAGGTCTATCTATTAAAAATTTTCAATATGGCGGCGCTTCTGGAAATACCGGAAGTTGACAAGATTTTTCTTATTTAAATGGATATACCCCATTTTTATTACATACTTAAATACTCTGTAAAATTTTATGAATTTGATATTAAAATTAAAAAAAAAAAAAAAAAAAAATTTTAGAAAAAATATTTAAAAGTCTATAGCCTAAACGTCAAATTTAGCCATTACCATGGCCACTTTGACATAAAGAGGCAACAATGTTAAACATTTTAAAATTGTTTGTTGTCGTCTGTAGCTTTCATGGAATTGAGCGATTAAAATTTATCATAAAAAAAAAAAAAAACTAAAATTATTTAAATATTTTTTTTTCTCAAAACAGTTAATGTTAGGAGGTATAGGTGTTTAATATCAAAATTCATAAAATTTCAGAGAATGTGCAGAATGTAATAAAAAATAGGGTAGCCATTTAAATTAAATTTTTTAATTTAAATTGAAAATCTTTTTAATCGCCAGAGTTTGTTGAGTTGTGTAACAATGATCAAACAACAAACAAAAATCTCCAGGCTAGATAGGTATTGTGGTTTTCTGGGAACTTTTTAAGGCACTCAACCTGGGATACCCTGTATACAATCATTGAAAGAATCAAAGACGTGCATTTCTCAATTGTTCCTTCCAAAAAACGATTATTTATATTATGTCTATAGTTAACGTGTGAAAATTATTAAAACCCAAATAAGTAAATAAGCCAGTGAGAGATACTGCATTTCATAAAATGATCAAAGCTTATTTAATTGTTAATTATCGTAATGATACTTAAAAATATATAAATTTTTTTTTTTTTTTTTTTTTTTTTTTTTTTTATAATAATAAAATATTCAATTAATGTTTTATATCGTCAAGATTCTACAGGTAAAAAATGCTTTACCGAAAACAAATCCACCACGGGAAAATAGATTTGTTTGTCTAATGTTTTTTCTTGTCTTTCCTGATCGGTTGAAAGATACCCAAATCATTGTATTATTTGTAATCATAACTCAATTTTTTCAAATAGAAGGTGGGTGGCTCATTAGCATATACGGAAAAAATTTTTTTGACATAATTTGGTACCAGAGCTTGATATTTCGAGTCAAATGTCGTTGTTTATTGTCATGGCTACATTGAAATTTAAAATGATATTTTTATGAAGAAGCCAAAAGTTGACATCTGATATGTCATTCTATTTCAGTTAATTTCATCTCAAACAATAAATCAGAAGTTGTGAGTCATTTCGATGAAACAGAAAGTGACCAAAACTATCGGAGAATACGTCAATAAATCCTAATTTATTTCATATACTATTTTATGCCAAATATAAAGTTTTTTAACTAATTGTAAAAAAAAATTATAGGGATGACCCACTTTGGCTGCAAGGATATTATCACCCCCGACCCCGGATATTTCAATGATTATATATTTTTATCAAATTGTATAAGTTTGTTGGCCATACTTCTGTTATACAAATACAATGTCATTTTAAATAAGTGCAAATTTTTTTTTTTTTTTTGACCTTTTTTTTTTTTTTTGTTTTTTTCCCAAAAAACGATGCTGACAGTTGTGCATTTTCTTTTAAATTTTCTTGTATCTTTAAACTTTTTAAGTGCTTTTGCCACCAAAATTTCCACTGCTTTATTTCTTAAACTCTTATATTACCACTTAAAAGGGATGCAAATAGAGAGAAAAAATCTGAATTTGGCTCTCATTTTTTTTAATAAATCATTTCTTTTTAATTTCAGAAACTTGAATAAATTAGTTATTTTGGAAAAACGAGGTAAAAAAGAAATATGTTTCTTTTATCGTGATCTACTTACCAGCCCTGAAAATATTTGCACTTATTTAAGATTCGCCCTGTATAAAGATTCTAGATCATTATACAGGCTGAGTCGTAAATAAGTGCAATTTTTTTTAGAAGTGGTATATTTCGACCTGTTTTTTTCGTAAAAAAAAAAAGTTAAAAATCTTGCTCTTTCTTTTAAATTTTCCTGTATATTTTAGAATTTTTTTGCCTGTTCACCGCAAACGTTCCGACAGTATAATTTGTTAATCTCTGATATTACCAACAGATTTTGACAAAATAAAAACACTAATGCCAAATCCTCGACATCAGACATTCATGTTCTGAAAATATTCATGGCACGAATGGTCGTCGTCTCGGCGTAGTCAGTGATAAGGTGTTTCTGAGGTGTTCCCATTTTTCCCACAAAATCTGCATTCATTGTTTGTTTTCCCAGTTTCAGCCTACTGAGGAACTTTTTCGTTGAGAACAGTGTCCTGCCAATCCCGTGACAATCAAAGATTGTTTTTACTTAAATCAAGAAACTTTGATTTCTCGGTCATAAAGTTCTGGAACTTTTTCGAGTGTCTTAGACCGTTGGAGGACACCCATATTCCAAGTTACGGATGAGTCTTCCAGATTCTTTCAGTTCCGCTTTCAGTTGGTTGAGTTAATTATATATATTATTATACATTATACACAAGTTATGATTTAAAAAATGCAGCCTTTAGGCCCGGATCGGATAGGGGTGGAGGGCAAACCGAGGCGCCAAAATAAGGGCTGTTGGTAGTTTCATTACGGAAAAGGCCAATATCGACTTTGAAATTCAGCACAGGATTAGCAGCGCCTCAAGAGCTTTCTGGAAATTAAAAGACCGGGTTTTCTACAATCGTGACTTGAGTACAAAAATGATACTTGCAGTGTACCCAGCAGTTATAATCCCCACCATGTTATATGGGAGCGAAACTGGGCGCCGCACAGTGATCTGGCTGGGTCAGAAAGCGGTCAAAAGTCATTTTGGTCATAATAAAGAGATTTTAAGAATACGAAAAAATACGAATTTTTTTTACTATTGAATTTCAAAAAATCCTTTTTTTCTAAAAAATCAGCTTTTTGACTGCCTTGATGAACATCTTGATGAATATCCTAAAGAACACCTTGATGAACATCCTAAAGCGCAACTTTGCCCCAATTTAATAATGTTCGTATCTATTACCATTGCCGAGATACCAATGCTCGTACCTCGAATTTGTAGCACCCTGTATAATCAACTCAAGATATAAGTTAAGCTTCATTGATACGGGAGAAATCAGCAACGGTGAACTAGTGATCCTGAAAAAAGAAAAAGGGTAGCAAACGAGGCACGAGGCACCATATGGTACCTCCGCAGCGGTTTTTCGGTGGTAATGCTCACGAATTGTGAGCTACTGCTTAACCAAGTAGCAACTGGTGCCTCGTTTGCTTCCCTTTTTCTTTTTCAGGATCACTAGTTCATCGTTGCTGATTCCTCCCGTATCGATGAAGCCGGAAGGCAGAAACACTAAGTGTCTACAGGTAGTCATATTTTAGTCATGTTTTCATGGCTAATCTTACTGTAGGTTTTGCCCAATAATTTCGTTCTTCTTTTCTATAAGTAGGGTTAAAATGTTAGATAGGTAGGATTGAAATTCTAACCGAACATTGCCAATTCAATAGACATTTTTACAAAACAATGTTAAGCAACGCACCACTGTACAGGGGGTTGTATACAAGAAGATAAGATGATTAGAACTTTGCGACTGCTTAACATTGTTGTCAATGAGGATCATTCTCGGAATCAATTTTCGAAACCCAACCAAAGCATACAATCGATAAAAATGGTGCTTAGAGATGATTTGAAAATGAAGATGTTTTTTTCGATCATACTTCTTTTTATTTTGCAAGATAAAAGGTGTATTCCAATTATTTTTCTTTATTTGAGTATTTCAAATGGCAATTCTAGGATATAAAACAACTTCAGCATGTTTGTTTGAAGAAAAGTGGCGCTTATTTAGATAATGGATAACTATTAAACAAGTTCAAAAGTTGTTTTGTCAATTAAAAGTAAGCAAAGAATATTTACTTTAATGATGTGTACAAAATTATAATTATAAGTACTTTTTCCTGAAATCTGTCTTCTCTCTAGTTTGGTTTTATACACATTACTTTAAAGGAATAGTAAAGAAAAATAGTTTTATCATAAGAGGTCCTATAATTTTTATAGACGGATTTGAGTAGTTCAGCTAGTTTGTCTGAAATTTTCTGATAATTTGTAAAATATATTTTTTGGTGTTCTCCAGAATCATCATCTCCAATATGTAAATTTCGAGTACGACCGCTTATTCAACTCTAGTTAGCAGAAATTGTCGTTCTGATACCGCTAACTAGACTCACCCTTAGATTAGGAGCCTCAAAGACCCCATTCCTATAGATGCACAATGTAGAACTAGTGAGAGGGCAAACAAACCAATCCGCCAATTCTTGAGATGCACAATCTCTGAGGAGTATGCCCACCTCAAAAATGTATCCCCACAAATGGCAGAACCCACATTTTGTGGATGGTTGTGTTGCAATCCGTTTATCACTACTTTGTCCAGTTTTGCCTCTTCTAGAGCCCTTTGCTTGCTGGTCAATGGCCAGTGGTGCCTCTGGGTAATCTTTTGGCAGCATGGCCATTTTAACTTCTCCAGAAATAGTAGCAAAGTAAGCACTCCCCCTCTGGTTCTTTGGTGAAAATGTGCCAGGCTGTTTCTTGGTAGGTACCTTTTGTTTTTTCTTTCCTTCCAAGATATGACATGACGCCGACTGTAGAGGGTGCCGGAATATAACAGTATACCGTACAAGATAATCCCATCCGGCATCGCTATACATTTTATAGATAGTGAAGTTATATTTAACAACCATGCGGTGGTATATAGTAGTATGGTAATAACGTTAAAATACATTAAAAAATAGCAAATTGTTGCAGATTAACAGGCGAGACATTTTTTTTTGTTCAAGTATGATTTAAAGTCGAGTGGTAAATATAATTAATAAAAATATGTATTTATAATGTTATCAAATCACATGCACTGATATATTTTTTATAAGACAATAAATTGCTATGGACTTTTTATACGGAGAAAGATATTTTGAATTTTTTGAGAGGGCTATATTCCCAGGAGATTACATCAGTAATCATAATCTGGGTCGGACTGGACCGGAGGGGCCCGGGTGGTTACAGATCTACTGTGTGTTCTCTTTTCTTGAGTTATAAGGAGTTATAACTCATCATACAGTCTCAGGGCTTTGAGAAAAGTCAATAACTGAGACGTTTCCACAGAGGCCAGCATCTTTGACACCAGCCGTACCAAAGTTCATGGCACAAACGGTTTTTGTCTCGGCTCACTCAGTGATAAGGTGTTCTGGTATTTTGCCATTTCCCCAGAATCTGCATTCGCCGTTGTTTCTCAGCTTCAATCTACTGAGGTATTCATTGAGGAGACAGTGTCCTGTTAGAAACCCCGTGACAATCCGAAGATTGTTTTCACTTAAACCAAGGAAAATCTTTGATTTTTCTCGGTCGTAAGTTTTGAGGAACTTTTTCGAGTATCTTGGACCGTTGGAGGATTCCAATTCCAGGTTACAGATAGAGTCTTCCAGATTCTTCAGTTCCGCTTTAAGTTGGTTTTCGCTTGGAAATCAGAACGGTCCAGTTAGTGGGAGTGTTCGCTCCTTTTCTAGTTAGATTGTTTGCTTTTTCTTTGCTTTCTATCCCTTGGTGACCGAGCACCCAGAGTAGGAGGACTTTATTTTCTTTGTTGTTCTGTTGTTCTCATTGTAGTTAGATTTTGTCATTTTAAACATTGGTTTATATTTTCTTTGATTTCGATGACGAGAGATATATTTTTTAAAAACCTTTGAAACGTCATTCTCTTGAAACATATTTTTTTGTTTTAATCGCCATATCATCATATCTTCAAAATTGTCAATAATAGACCTACCACAAAAATATTGACATTATTTAACCCGTGCATCGTCGGAGGTAATCGCTATCTAGTACTCAATAAAAATACGTAAACATTAAAAATATAAACACTTGAACAATTATTTATTGACCTGATACACTTGATAATTGTTAATTTGCCAATTTGCGATAAAGAAAAAAATATTTTATATAAAATTTATCTAATATATATGCTCTTTGAAAATATACAGTGACTCTAAATTGAGTAAACAACATTTTACTACCATCATACAGACCTGATGAACTAAAAGTTGTAAAAAGCGATGTAGCTTGGAATAACGAAGAGGAACCAAAAAAGAGTTCAATGGACAAGAGGGAAAACCAGAAGTCAATGAGCAGGTCGTCTGGCGAGAAAGACTAGTCAAAAATTAACAGAGATATCTACAAACATATTTCTCTCATTTACTAATATGCAATAGTCAAAGAATGAAAAATATATTATGCAAAAAAAACTACTGGGTTTTTTGCAACTAGAGGAAAATCTGCAAAATAAAATAGATATTTTTTGTAAAAACCACTGCGTTCATCCAACGGAGACCAATTTGTTAGTGATATTTTACTAATAAAACAAATTTGCCTAACGGACAAAAAAAGCTTAACGTCTCAGGAGGTATATCTCGTCCCGTCGGCGTCGTCGCAACCAAAAAAACACAAAAAACAAAGAAAGAAATATTTAAAATATCTAAATACAAGTATCCAAAAGAAATCCGATGGTTATTTCGCAACTGTAAGAAAATCTACAACATAAAATAGTTACTTTTTTACTAGATACGTATCTGTTTTAACAAAACTACAGTATTCTCAAATAGTCGCATTTAGATATTTAAATCGTTTTTTCTTTGTTCTTTGTGTTTTTTTTTGCTTCCGACGACGGTGAGAGATATACTTTCCAAAACATTAAGCATTTTCTGTCCGTTAGACAAATTTTTTTATGAGTAAACCACTGCTACAATAATTAGTCTCCGTTGGATTAAAGCAGCAGTGTTTACAAAAAATAACTATTTTATTTTGTAGATTTTCTTACAGTGGCGAAATACCTATAGGACTTTTTTGGAGAGATGAATCCGCCACACAGAGGTATAGACATTTTTTTAAATACAACTTTGCAAGAAATTAGTTTTTTAGCAGATAGGTTTGTTATAAACCGTTCACGTTTTGTTCAAATAACAAATTATATAAGGTCAAAGAAATATGCAAGGGAAGAATATAAGTATCCAGAATCTTATGATTAACAATGCTGAACAATGCTAAACAACAATGCTGACTGTATGAATAAGTGTATTTAAAAAAATAAAGAAAGCTTCACTTGATTTGTAACGATATTTGTTTGACAGTTTTACCTGCTTCCTGTGCAAATTCGAAATATATTTATTTGTCAACAACTGAAAAATATTTGTTTTCTTTAATTAAAGCCCCCTTCCTATTAATTCTATATTTACTTCCATATTCGTTTCTATCATAGATGTACAGTTTGATGCCATTTTTTTTTCTACAGCTTATTTTGATGCGGTAGATTTTAATGATGATGATGCTATGATAATTATAATAATGATGATGATAATGATGCTCAAGATTATTGTGATTATGACGATGAGTATTATAATGATTATGAAGCTGCTGCTGCTGCTGATGATGATGATGATGATATGATAATGCTCATGATGATAAAGATTATGATTATGGTGACGGTGATGATTATTATGATGATGAGAAATGATGATAAAAACTGACCGCGAAACGTGTAAGCATATTATACTTACAAGTAGAGGTGGGATTTTTGGGTATACAATAGAAATTTAGCATGTTCCCTTAAATTAATTTTTCGCGTGATATCAAACTGAATTCTGACCAACAAAAAGATGCCATAAGTATTTTATCTATATATTTAAATACCATTATTTAATGTTTTGTATTCAATATATCATTTTCAACTTTATATTATATTTTTTTGACTGTGATTCGCGATTTTTACTCCTCCTGATCATTGGATAGTGTTTACAAAAGAAAAAAACTTTTTTATTATTAGTTTTTTGAGAACGAATGCATTCATAATTTTTTTTTGCTTGTTATGAAATGGTTATTCCCGTTTATACTTTTCTAAATTTACACACCGTTTTAGAGAAAGATAAAAAAAATATATGAAAATAGTTGAATTTTTCAACTATATTCCAAAAATCAAAACACGTTTCTAGGATAATATTATCATTTTGTTTTCATTTTTTGGTAAATGGATATTATTAATTTTGATTAACGTCATATTCCATCGTCGCGTCGGCTGTTTTAAAATGTTAAAGAAATGCAACATTTACAATCACCGGTTCTGTAGTAGTGAACTCAACAAATTTTGTGCTTTTTTAAGATATTCAAATAGCAAAAATTATGACGTTTATTAAAATTAATAATAACCATCTATCAAAGATAGATAATGAAATAATAATACCTTAGAAACGCGATTTGATTTTTTTAAATTATTATTATTATTATATTGGCACTACGACAATACTCACCAAAGCAATCTCATGATATTAAAAAACAACATCATAAAGTAATGATTGTTGAAAAAACTGCAAATTGTTGGTGGCAAGTTCATTTCGCTCTTAAAAATTAACCAAGGCATATATTGACATGAGTCAAAAAAATGCTCAGGTGACATGGTTCTGGCTGAAAAATAATGTTTTAGGAAAAGTTACTCACGAAATTATTGCACGGGGTTTTAAAGTTAAAGTAGAAAACAACCCTTGAATCAACCGTGTATAATAAGCCAAATACTAAAGTTTATAAAAAACTGGAGTTTTTGAATTCAAATTGATAGTTTTATTTACAATTTGCTAAAAAATTCATGAAAATAGGGCTAAAAGTAAATAAAATATAGCACTTTAAACTTAACAAAAAAATTCTCCGTTGCGTTTTTTTGCATCTGAGTGTACTTTTCTGTCTAAAACCTACCCTAACTCATTTCAAAATGTATTTTCGCAATTTTTATTCTAAAAAAAACTTGATTGGTGTATGACACGCATATTTATAGAAACCGGATCCCGAGTCTAATGCCCTTTTTTCAGACGCTAAAAAAACAAATTGATAAGGATATAACAAAATACTTATTGAATATTTATATCTTGTCTCGATCTGCATTATTGACACAAGCATAAAAATGCAATGCGTAGTCGTGGGCTAGACTAGACATTATTTTTACCTCTTTTTAGAATAACAAATATATAAGTAGTACAAGGATTTGTCTTATTAATAAACTTAATTACATATTTATTTTTATTTGTTTTATTAATTATTTACATATCACAATAAGGTGATATGAACCTACACAATTTAAGTGTTATTAATAATATAATTAAAAACGTATATTAATATAATTTTCTTTATAAAAATTTAAAACCAATTTATCTTGTTTTAGTATGAGTAATACCAACTAATACATATACTATACTGAATATGGGAATATGAATTTGATTTTTATTTATAAAACTATATACCGTGTAGATCATAGTGCATCGGGACACATTACATAGTAGAAAATCCCATGTAAATTTGGAAAAGGCCAAATATTATCTCCCCAAATAATTTAATGCAAAAGTTGTATTAGACTTTTTTGAAGAGACCAAGTTGTACTATACAATTTCGTTTTATTTAGAATTGGCATTTAAAAGTTATTTTAAAAAAACTACCTTTAAATTAGTAAAATTTTTAATACGGCCCAGAGAAAGCTACATAATATACAGGGTGTCCCAGAAATAAATGCAAGTATTTTAAGGGGTGGTAGATCTTAATAAAAGAAACATATTTTCTCTTTATTGTTTTTCAAATAAGTCCAAAATAACGGAGTTAATTTACTTTGAAAAGTTCCAAAAAAAAATATTTTCTGCTAAAATTTTGAGAACCACTGGATCTTTTCTTGGTTTTCTTTCTTGTAAATTTAATCTACTACCTATGCTGCAGGGTCTTTCGCCGTACGACTTCTTCCTGTGGAGCACACTCAAAAACCGGTTTTATGGGCATATTAAAATGAAATTTAGATAAACTGAAAACGAAATATCGGTTGAATTCTATACATTTTCCTCTTAAACAGCTTTGTATTTTGAATCGTGAATTTTACAATAATTTTTTAATTTTCTTTAGGCTGGATAATAAATTTTTAGTAATTTGAAGAGAGATTTTTGCAAATAACATTTAAATGCCTACTCTATACTAGTATATAAAATCCTTAAGTGACTGACTCACTGATTAATCACGATCCTGCTCAAACAACTCAACGTAAGAAGCTCAATTTTGGCATACAGGTTGATTCTAGGGTTAGGGTGTAGAGTTTCGATAAGAAGAGATTTTTCGAAATTCCAGTTCCAAGGGGGTGAAACCACCCCTCGAATATTACAATATTTTTTATTTAAAAAACGGTCAAGTTTCCGAAAAAAACTTTAAACACGCATATTTTATTTTGTTTTTTTACATATTTTAAGATTTTTTAAAAATGTATACAGGGTATTTCAAAAAATCTGGTCATTGATTAATCACGATCCTTCTTAAAGCGCTGGACGTAAAAAGCTGATTTTTGGAAAACGGATTGACTTTAGGGTGTAGAGGTTCTATAAGAAGGGATTTTTCGAAACTCGAATTCTAAGGGAATGAAACCACCTCTCAAATATTAGAATATTTTTATTTAAAAACCGTTTTTCGGAAAAACTCTTAAAACACGTATATTTTATTTTGTTGTTTTACATATTTTAAGATTTTTTAAAAAAATATACAGGGTATTTCATAAAATATGACAATTGAGTAATCACGATTCTGCTTAAACTGCTTGACGTTTAAAGCTGATTTTTGGTAAACGGATTGACTATGGGGTGTAGAGGTTCGATAAGAAGGGGTTTCTCGAATCTCAAATTCCAAGAGGGTGAAAACGCCTCTCAAATATCATAATATTTGTCTTTTAAAAAACGGTTAGTCTTTCGGGAAAACGCTTGGACACGCATCATTTATTTTGTTTTTTTACATATTTTGAAATTTTTTAAAAAATTATACAGGGTGTTCCAAAAAGTTGGGTAATTGATTAACCACGATTCTGCTTAAACTGCTTGACGTAAAAAGCTTATTTTTGGTTTGGTTAAATTGTTTTTTCTCATGCTGACATAAATGTGAAAAAAATTTATCCAGTTTGTATGTTAATGGAAATTGTTGCTTTGCTTTTTCATCACCATTACCATTACAAATGATTAATTCGACGCGAACGAAGTCGCGGGTACACGCTATAGTTCCAAATTAAAACCAAATTCTAGACGCCTCTTCAAAAAAGACTAATACAACTTTTGCATAAATGTTTTTTCTTTTCAAAATTTACATGGGATTTCCTATGTTCCATGTTCCTATGCACCCGGTACAAAAACAACATAAAAGGAAAATGTACCTAGTTTTACACAACCATGATAACAGTATCTTCGAGTAAATTAAAATGCTGAAGCCGATTCTTCAATGAAGTAATATGCAGAGGGTAGAAGAACATTGAAGAAGTTGACTATAAAACTACTATTACAGTTGGGGGTTGGAATCTTTGGTGTTACACAGCAAAATAAAACACTAAATCACCACAATACGAAGTCAAAATGTCAAGTCAGATCATTAAACTCAAAAGTTTAATCATCTGCTGATGATGCTAACATGGTTAGCGAAACGCGCGTCCAGTGTAAAAGTAAAAGTGTTTTGGTGTATTGTGGTGATTTAGTATTATATTTTGCTATAAAACTACTTCTGAA